>NC_056735.1:1187163883-1187175088 GCF_019279795.1 Protopterus annectens | reverse complement strand
AGGATTTGTTCAGTTTTAACATAATTCCTGAAAAAGTAGGCCTTCTACAGGAAAACATTTTTTGGTACTTGTGTATTTTCGCCATTATCACAACCATGTCCTTGCCAAACGCGCTTGCATTTTATTCATGTATTCATTTATCAGTATCTAGTATGTAAAAAAACATGGGTCTACTGTGTTTGGTCGAAGTTTCAGTACTTCGAACAAGTGGCTTCGTACAAGTGAAGTTCAAAGTACTGAAACTTCGAAAACTAACTACGGACATCGCAGTACAGTGTGGAATGGGAATATTTCCTTTTCCTCGCTGTAGTGCGATCTCTGAGTTGGTATATTTTAGTAGGGGGCACAGCCCCCCACATGGGCGGGTGCAGGGAGGCTTGGCCCCCTGCAAAAGCATTTTTTTTAAATTTTATTTTATTTTTTTTATTTGTGAGGCGACTGGGCGCCTAGACTTCAGTGAAAATGCACTTTTGTGGGGTTGTACTTTTCGTTTTCGGTTAGGTGAAATTTTGTTGTAAAGTAGTAGATCCAAAAAACACACTAAAAATAGAAAAAAGTGGACAGAAATATTCAGAAGTTGTAGTAAAAGATCAGATAAGTAGGCTTGAATTTACCGCCCTTATTTGAGCATTGCTTTCACGTAAGCTTCATCAGATCTTCCATTTTATGTTGGAAAATAAAAGGGGGGATCCGGGAAATGGCGTTTTTCAAGATTTTTGTATTTTTATTACTTTGGAAATGCTATTAGGTCTTCAAATTAAAGAAAAGTAGATAGCTGGTTCCTATGGCTTGTGCATTTTAAATGTCTTTAAAATTAAGATTAATATGGGGCTGTGTGCAGGCATTCTTGATTTACTGATGTGGTGGATTCTGGCAGTGGGGGAACCACATGGCCTATTTCTAAGAATTTGAAGTGATCGCATTTGGTGGAATGTAGTTTGGTCTTGTGGTTGCTTTTGGACTAAAGTAAATTGTGCCCTGGGTAACATTGGATGACATGGGACAATATCAACAGTGAGCTGTTTAGAACATGGTTGCGATAATACGCAAGTACCCAATTTTTAATTCATTAATACCTGTGTGGTGTATCTCTAGCAGCCTACACACATCTTGCATTCTAGAAGATTTTCTGAAAAATAAACTTAACCATAAGACAACAGATGTAAATATTTCACCATAAAATTGCTATTTGTGCAGTTTTAATAGATTTTAATCAATATGAAGTGTTTTTACAGTGATAAGTTTTGTGCATTTCAGCTTCCATTTATACTGTAATATATTATAATGCGCATAATCCCCAAATTAATTTGTTTCTTAACTTTCACAAACAAATTTTATATCTTGAAAACTATACAACCTAGACGTGTATTGTTGGAACATTTTTGTTAACCAGACATAAGCTTTCACATGACAAGAAATTCCTGTGCAAGTGCATGGTTGAGATTTTTACAGAAATATGAGAACGTGTAATTGTGCAATACAAATATTGTATACTATAATATTTTATATACTATATAAATGGATACTGTAGAAATACTGGATATATCTCAAGATGAGATATGCAACTTGCCGTGCAAATATCAAACTGTTCTTCAACATCTAATGTTTCATCTAATGTCATGCAACAGTTTGTAAGTTGCCTGCTTTTTGAAATAGTCAAATTTATTGTCATTCAGAATCACAGAAGTGCAAAAACTGAAGTAATAAGTACAAATGGAAATATTGCTTATTTTCACAATTACTAAGAAACAACTAGCAATATTTCCAGTGTAGTGTGATTATAAGCCAGCATTTTTAGTGAATTGTCCTGTTGTCTGTATTGGTGTTTCACTCATATACCTTAATAAAATATAGGTCTCAATGAAAATATAGAAAAATAAATTATGAAAACATAAGTGGCAGAAAAAGATTAATTTCTCTACTGCAAGGCAAACTGTCTTAGTGCCATTTTGTTAATAACTCCTTGCCATATTAGCTGGTAAGTCACTTATAGAAAACAGATTGGATGCCATAAGGAGGGATGGGCGTGAACTGGAAGTATACAAAAAAAGGTGTGTGTAGGCTATTGAGATAAGTGCAGCACTTGTTTAATTTTGACTAAGGCAAGTTCTGTGTGGCTGCTTAACAAAACACATGCACTCCTTGTAGAGCATAACTGTCGAGCATCACACACATGACATGCTTTATCTGCCTAAATGCAAAAAAAATCTGAGATCTTCTTCGTGTTTCACTGTTGCAGTCATTAAATTTGGGTAATCCTGCTGGCAGGTTGCCCTCAGTCGGCCTGAATTCCAAAGTCTTGGGTCCTGCGTCGGTTGCTGTCGCCCCTTCCCTGATGTCAGGTCGTCAGGGGTTTAAAAGATGCAGCCAACGCCATTTTCTTTGGTCTTTCTTGCCGCGCGGTAGCAGAAGCAGTTCGCAAGTGCCGGTCATCCGACTCCTGAGATTTTCGTGTTTGAGTTTCAGATCTGAAGTCTTCAATAAAGCTAAGTACTCCTTTGGGGAACTTTTTTTCTTGCTCCAGACCGATGTCCGAAAAAGTTAATAATTGTATTTCTTGTGGAAAGCAAATACCTCATAAGGACTTTCATTCTTAATGTATTCCTTGCCTAGGCCCTGTTCATAACGTTTCAGGTTGCCGTTTTTGTGCCAGATTTAACCAATGCACTATTAAGCGTCTGTATGATTTTGCATTAAATTATTTTGGACGCAGGTTTAATTATCCAGAAATGTCGTCTGATAGCCATCCGACTACCGGAGTTCACAAAAAACACAAAGAAAAGGAAAGAGATAAACAACCGAGGCCCAAAACCGACGAAGCTTCTCCTAAGCCAGTCGCCTGTTCGCCGGTTCTCAGTGAGGCGCTTTTGCAGCCCCTGATGCCTGCTATTTTAGAGTCGCAGGCCGCTACAGACTCCCACGTGGAGTCTGCTATGCCGCTGGTAACTCAAGGTACTGGAGCCTCGGACACCATTCCCTCAGATGGGTCCGGAGCCGCTGAGCAGGCACCGGCTTCTGAGGGTGTATTCAGACCTAAATATCTTTACATTAAACCGACTTCAGCTTCAAAGGCAAAGACTAAAGCACCTTCTAAAACAAAGAAACTAACTCAAGAGCCACGTGTACAGGCTGCTATGCCCAAATAACAGATGCTCAAAATGGCCGAAGATGTGATTAACTTGATCAGGGGTTCCCATCCCCCTCCTGATAAGAGGCCTAGGCAAGAGACAGACTGAATCTTCAGATGAAGTTTCTATTTCTTCTGATTCCTCTTCTGATCAGGAATACCCCCCCCCCCAAATGAGGATTCTGATGTTGAAGAATCTATACCTTCAGCTTCTCCTCCTGAGGACTATTCTTTTGGGGAAACCTTGCATACCATGAGGGAGCATTTCCACTGGGAGCGCCAAGATTTTTCAGAATCTAAAAAGAGGCTAAGGGACTTGATTTTACTACCTCAACACAGGCCTCTAGCCATTCCAACTGTGTTGGACATTGTAGATGATGTGCTTTCAGAGTCTAGTCTGACCCCTGACTCCTTACCTCCAGCTCCTTTTAAACCTGACCGATATTACAGGGTTCCTGACTCTCATAAATTTATTTTCAAAAACCCTGCTGCAGACCCAGGAACTATTTCTCAGGGTCCCAAGGGAGTTAAGGCTTCTGCTTCAAAAAGCCCTACCCCCTCTGACAGAGATTCTAAGGCACTGGATAGATGGGGAAAAAAGGTTTACACATCTGCTACCTTTGCTATAAGGGCCTTAAACTGTCAGTTTCATATGCTCAAATATCAGCAACATGTCATGGCATTGCTTAAAGAGAAAATGTTGTTAAACTCTGAATGTGCAGAAAACAAGGAAATGCAGGATTTACTGCATGCAGCTGAACAAGTTGGAAAGCATATTTTGCAATGTGGGTTTGATTCTTTGGAGGCCTCCTGCAGGGCCGCAGTTACGGGTTCTGTAATTAGGAGGCATGCTTGGTTAAAGGAACAAAAACTGCCTGATCATGTCAAAGTTAAATTATTAGATGTACCTTTACAGCATGATACTTTGGTGTTAAGTCAGAAGAGGTATTAAAGAAAATGGAGGACAAAGCTAAATCTTTGCAAACTGATTTTTTTACAAGTACAGCCACCTAGGTTTAGTAGACATTGGCTTACAAAGAATTGGTCCTTTCCTGTGTCAGACGGACCTCAAAGGGGCAGATCCAGATGCCCTAGAGGCAGATCCCAGGCGCAAGGTTCATACAGGTCAAAGCAATGGGGTGCTTCTACCCCCAAAGTTGGAGAAGACAGATCACAACCATACAGGAAACAGACCCAATGACTTCCCCCTGCCTGCACCAAGCACTTATCTCCTGGCAGCACCCTTAGGGGGAAAAATTGCACTTTTTTCTCAAAATTGGCACATTATAACCCAGGACAAGTGGGTTCCAAACATAGTGTCACAAGGCTACAATTTCCACTTCCACACCTTGCCAAAGGCAAACGGTTGGCCACATCTGCCAAAAACATCAATGGGCAGAGGCACAAAAACAAGTCTCATCCCTCATGGACATGGGGGCCATTCAACAAGTACCAGAGCAAGAGCAGAGACAAGAATTTTACTCAAGACTGTTATTGGTACCCAGAAAGGACAAGGCCTGGAGACCAGTACTGGACCTATCTATTCTAAACACATTCCTGGATATACCAAAATTCAAAATGTTTACTTTGCAGCAGCTTCTGCCCATGCTGGGCAAGAAGGCTTGGCTTGTGACCTTAGACCTAAAAGAGGCATACCTGCATGTCCCAATCAGACAATCATGCAGAAGATACCTCTGATTCAAGGCTGGCTCAATGCATTACCAATTCTCTGCACTGCCCTTTGGCTTATCTACTGCGCCCAGGGTCTTTACAAAGTGCCTGGCACCAATAATTGCATTCTGCAGACAGAGGAATACAAATATATCCTTACTTGGCCGACTGCCTAATTCAAGCAGAGAACAAGGACATTCTTCTACAGCATCTGGTGTTTGTGAAAAGACTTCTAACATGCCTAGGGTACACAGTCAACGAAAATAAATCAAAACTAGTACCCTCTCAAGAGATAAGACCCGCGGTGGTGGTGCTGCGGTAGCTTTGTCACCTCACAGTAAGACGCTGTCCGGTTCGATTCTCAGCTAGAGCGTCTTCTGCGGGGAGACATGCGTGAATGGGCGTACCTTCTTTGAAGGTTGTGCGTCAGGCCTGGCAAGCCAGTACGTAAACATCAACTGCCAATCATTAGCGGACTGGAGTTCCGCTGTGGCGACCCCTAACCGGGAAAAGCGGAAATACACACACACCCTCTCAAGAGATAATATTCCTGGGTGCAAGCTTAAATACAACTGCCCAGATGTAAACAAAGATCCACACCCACCAGGGCAGCAACAAAAAGAAAAAAGTAGCAGCTCCACCAAGTCCAGTAAACTTCCACAGGATCAGCAAAAGACACCACGAAGTAGATTTTAATAGGAACAAACTGACAACATCAGACTAAGCACACAAATGCTTTCGCCACCAATCCGGCTTCATCAGAGTCGATGAATGAAACAAACAGAAACTTTTTAAACAGTGACATCATCCACCATTGGTTGAACATCAAACCATCCCCCTATCAGAATCATACAATACTATTTAAAACTGTGTTTACAGTTTATACATTTAAATATAACATTCCTAAATACACATCTAAACACTTATGTTGATATTTTAGATGGCCTTCATAATAATTGAAATTTAAAAACTTTTAAAACCATAATATGTATATGCATAAATATTATGTTTAAAAATACAAAAATATATAAATGTATGAAAATATGTATATATAAATATATAAATATATATATCCAACCACATATAACAATCAACCACTTATAAAATTCATATATATATTTTATCAAACTTGCTGAGATCTGAGTTTTAACAAAGGTTTTAAAGAAACGTAATCATTTAAGCCTGGAGGCCTACAGGCATCTAATCTAATTTGCCATTCTGCCTCTAAGGCCCCCACCTTATTGACTACATCTCCACCTTCCCCACAATCCAACACACGACCAATTACAAAAAATATAAATTTAATAAAATTTGTACATCTTGTACTGTGCAAGTAAAGTGCGTTATTCATATCTTTGTTCTTGATAGCCCTATTGTGCTCAGCTACCCTATCACGTAGCCTCCTTATAGTCTTGCCTACATAAAAAGCATCACAGAAGGTACAGGTAGCTAGGTAGACTAAATTCTTTGTGCAACAATTGCATTGTCCAGGACACGGAATAGTGAATTTGTAGCCCCTGACACATACATATGAACCCTCATTTACAAATCTACACCACCTACAGAATCCACATTTCTTCATAATAGACTTGTAGTTTGTCTTGCTTTTCTTTTCCAAAATTCCTTTCAAATTTTCCCCCCTACTATATACAATATCTGGTCTCACTCCCATGATTTTTCTAATCTCTTCACTAAGAGAAAAATTCCATGCTTCTTTTACAATTTCCATAATCTCAGGTGTCCTATGATTGTACTTCAACACCAAACGTACTTCCCCTCTTGTTACTGTTGTGTCAGCACTATGATCATTCACTAATGTTGTTCCTGCAAATAAAATCGGGGCATATTTGCCACACCTTTCTTTAAGCACATATTTTTTCACACTAAGCAATAACTTCAAAGGGTAACCACGGTCCAGAAACATACCTATAAGTTTAAATAATTCTTCTTTGAACACTGCCTCATCACTAACCAACCTAGAAGTTCTCACAATTTGTCCTTTGATCAGTCCCTTTCGCTGGTGGAAAGGGTGGCAACTAGTGAAATGCAAAAGAGAGTTGGAGTAATTCTCCTTTCTATAAATATTACTTGCAAAACCCCCTTCACATTTGCGGATGGTCAAATCCAAGTAGTTAACCTCCTTGTGCCAATGAAAAGTAAATTTCAAAAAACTCGTATTTTCCAGAAATTCAATAAACTTTTTAACAGATTCTTCATCCCCTTTCCATAATATCAGTATATCATCTAAGAATCTGTTATACATAAGTATGTGCTCTGAATACCAATTGGATGTAAAAATGTGCTCTCTCTCCCATGTCAATAAAACAGCATTTGCAAAAACCGGAGCACATTTCGCTCCCATGGCCACCCCTAAAACTTGTTGAAAAAGTTCTCCTTCAAAAGAGATAAAATTATTCTTCAGAACAACCTCCATTAACTGGTTAACAAAAAATTGGCCTTTTGTCCCTCCACTAGACCACTTTTACCCATCGCTTCATAGAACATGTCTAATCCTTCCTGTTGTGGGATAACTGAGAACAAATTCACAACATCAATTGTAAGAAAGCCAAAGTCCCCTTCAACGTTCCTTAAATTCTTAAACCTTTCAAGACAATGCCACGAATCCCTTATAATGTGCTCCACAGCATTAATCATTGATTTGACTGAAATGTCAATATATGCTGCTAAGGTTTCTGTCTTGGACCCCTTAGCTGACACTATGGGTCTAAATTGTAACCTATTCGCCCCTTTATGCACTTTTGGAATTCCAAACAAGGTCGGGATTTTAGGAAACTTAACTGTTAAAAAATTATACTCAACTTCATTTATATTACCCTGAAAGAGTGCATCATAAAGAAACACATCAATTTTAGAATAAGCCCTGTTAACTTCATTCCTTGAAACAGTCGTGTATGTGTCATCCCTGTTGAGAAGTGCAGATATCTCGGAAATATACTCAATTTTAGACATAATTACCATCCCTCCACCTTTGTCGGGTTTCATAAACCTATATTGACCCGACTTTTTGAGGGAATCTGACAATTCTCTCTCCTGTACTGAAAGGTTGTCTTCATACATAACCACATTGTTTAGCTTTTCCCTGATCTGTGTTTCCACTTCTCTTTCAAACCCTAACACTTCTGGGTGAAAGGGGGGAATAAAAGTACTTTTCCTTTTAAAAATGTTTAAGTCTTGACAATTGTTCACATTACCGTATTCTACATCCCTTCCCCCAGTAGCAAAAAACATTTTTAAATGCATTTGTCTAGTAAACATTTTCAATTCCAACAAAGTCTTTGCTATATCTAATTTGAACATTGGTACGAACTTGACCCCTTTTGAAAAAATATCGAAATGTCCATCACTAATAGTTAGGTCAGTATAGTTGTAATACAATAAACATTTTTCTTTAACAACTTATAATTAGCACCTTCCATAATTAATAAACCACTATTCTCATTATTACATTGCATAACACAAAATTCATCTGACAGTTCTTCACAAATCTCATTTTCCGTCACGGTGGGCTGTAAAAATGGATCATTCATATCAATAGTGCTTGCACATACATCTCCGGTATTAACAAAACTTGCATTAACCTCAACCAAACCATTGTTGCTCAGATCAAACACAGTTTCATTTCCAACATTTTCATAAAATTTCATTGTTTCATCACTAAATCTTCCCTCATAAATCAATACCTTCCCCTCCTGTTGACTCTTCCACCCCATTTGCAATTGCTCTGCATTTCCCCCACACTCAGGTCCATTATGGAGCTCTCCGATCTCCGCGGCACACTCTCCGCATCTAAAAAATCATTTGAATTGTCAGCATGTTCATACATAAAATTTTCATCAACAAAATTCTCACCAACAAAATTTGCCCCTTCATTACATATCTCATTTAAAACATTGTCATTCTCAACTCCATAACTCCTCTGCCTAAACCCAGGTGGGTAGGCACATTTGTTTTTATAGTCCGCAATGTCCCTTTCCAGTTTTTTCTCCTTTGTTAATGAGTTTCTCATAACAAAAGATTCAATGTTCCTCATAACCTTCTCCAAATTAGTTCTGTACTGTTCGAATATTAAGTCAGTTGTAATACTTACATACAAATGTCTGATTTCCTCCTTCATTTTACTTAGTTTGATATCATTGTTGCGAATAATGATATCTAACATGTCCAATCCAGTCTTATTGAATAACTCGACCAACTCAGAAAACGCAGACGACCCTTCCTCTATACCCATGGGTCTTTTCCATAAACGGAGACCCTTGGGTACCTGATTCAGTTCCTTGGATTTAACTAAAAACTTAGTGTCCAACTGAATAGCCCGAAATTTGGTGCAGAGTTTCTCGTATACCAAAATCTGTTCCCTTACACATTGCCTCACCACCGACCTGTTGTTTCTGCCGTCCATCTCGCCATGCAATGGCGCATCAAACCAGGAAGTGAGGTCAAACTGGCCTTCCTGTTCTCTCCCATTCGGGACCGCGTTGAAACTATGCCCATTGTCACTTCGCTGCTGAGAACCAGCCGCGCTAGCGTACGTTGTTCCCCTTGTACGTTGCCCCAAAGGAATAGATGCAACAGGGGAGTGTAAGGTAAATAAACGAACCTGTGATTCCGTTGGACTAACGAGTCCGTTTTCTGCTTTCTCTCCATCCACTGTGTATGCTTTCAATAGTTTATCCACAACAGCAGCCAGTTCCTTCAAAATAGACTCCATAGCGAATTGGCTCACCCCGCGGAGCGTGAATTGTTCCAGTGGTATCACAAAAATAAACAAAGATCCACCCACCAGGGCAGCAACAAAAAGAAAAAAGTAGCAGCTCCACCAAGTCCAATAAACTTCCACAGGATCAGCAAAAGACACCACGAAGTAGATTTTATTAGGAACAAACTGACAACATCAGACTAAGCACACAAATGCTTTCGCCACCAATCCGGCTTCATCAGAGTCAATGAATGAAACAAACAGAAACTTTTTAAACAGTGACATCATCCACCATTGGTTGAACATCAAACCATCCCCCTATCAGAATCATACAATACTATTTAAAAATGTGTTTACAGTTTATACATTAAATATAACATTCCTAAATACACATCTAAACACTTACATTGATATTTTAGATGTCCTTCATAATAATTCAAGCAGAGAACAAGGACATTCTTCTACAGCATCTGGTGTTTGTGAAAAGACTTCTAACATGCCTAGGGTACACAGTCAACGAAAAGAAATCAAAACTAGTAATCAAAACTAGTACCCTCTCAAGAGATAAGACCCGCGGTGGTGGTGCTGCGGTAGCTTTGTCACCTCACAGTAAGACGCTGTCCGGTTCGATTCTCAGCTAGAGCATCTTCTGCGGGGAGACATGCGTGAATGGGCGTACCTTCTTTGAAGGTTGTGCGTCAGGCCTGGCAAGCCAGTACGTAAAAATCAACTGCCAATCATTAGCGGACTGGAGTTCCGCTGTGGCGACCCCTAACCGGGAAAAGCCAAAAGACACACACACCCTCTCAAGAGATAATATTCCTGGGTGCAAGCTTAAATACAACTGCCCAGATGGCTTATCTCACGCCAGACAAAGGCAACTGACTACCTATTTCAAAATATTGGCAACAAAGGCCCAGTTATCTGCAAGACAAATTCTGCAGGCTTTGGGCTTCATGGCATCCTGCATCCTACTAATTCCATATGCAAGACTGCGTATGAGGAAACTTCAGTGGTACCTAAAAAGTGTTTGGACTCATTGCCACAGCCTGGAAACAATGATTACTCTCATTCCCTGCCTGCAACAGGAGTTTCGATGGTGGGTGAAGGCTTGTCACCAGAACAAGGGACAGCCATTCACATTACCCCCAGCCAGGCAGAATCTAACAACGAATGCATCAGATTATGCCTAGGGGGCCCACATGGCAGGAAGATTCATTCAGGGCACATGGTCCGCAAACCAAATGCATCTACATATCAGTCAAAAAGAGATGCTAGCTGTTCAAAATGCCCTGACAGCCTTCAAGGACCTACTTTATCCGGGCCAACTACTGATAGACAGACAGCACCATGGTCATGTGGTATATAAACAAGCAGGGAGGCACACATTCTTACCCCCTTTGAAGACTAGCCATGGCTTTATGGGACACAGCATTGACTTACCAAGTACATCTGCAGGCACAATTCCTACCAGGAAAGGAAAATACTCTAGCAGACGAACTAAGCAGAAACCTCATGGATCCCCACGAGTGGCAGCTGGATTCACAAGTCTTCAGCATGATAACAAGGAAATGGGGATGCCCGAACATAGATCTGTTTGCCTCCCCTCACAACTACCAACTAAAAAGATTCTGCACAAGGACTTATCACAGACTAGCATGGAAAGTGGACGCCTTATCTTTCATGGAAA
>NC_056735.1:1187126383-1187158883 GCF_019279795.1 Protopterus annectens | reverse complement strand
TGCAGCGGGATCTTATCAAAGAATACACTGCCTCCCCTCCTGAGTCCATGTCGGCAGATGACAAGCAATTGTACTCCACTCGAATGGCCACTCTGAGATCAATTTCAAATACCTCTATGCGGCTATTGTCCCACGCCACAGAGGGAGCCGCTAGGGCTAGCGGAGCAGGCCCAGTCATGAGACATCAGGCCTGGCTCCGTCATTGTGACTTTGCGGAGCCTTTTAAAGCGTCTTTTGCGAACGCCCCTTTCGATGGTTCTGCCCTATTTGGCAAAACGGTTCGCGAGACACTTGTCCAGAGCGAGAAAGACGGGAAGACGTTGTCTGCCGTCGGAGTCCGCTTCTCTGCTCCCCAGCGGTCCCTTTCGAAGAACCAAAAGGGTCAGAAGAAGATGTGGTTCCGGAAATCGCAACATTCCCAACCCGCTCCGGACAACCAGTCCTTCCATGGCAGAGGAGGACAGGGAGGACGCCACCCCAGGGACAGAGGGGCTCCGAGAAACTTCTCTGAACGGCCCACGCAGCAGCCCTGAAGGGTTGCCCGGCTGCTCCACTTTGGAGGCAGTCGGGGGGCGCTTCTCGGAGCACCTAGCGGCATGGGATTCCATCACGACAGACCGCTGGGTGCTTCGCTTTATATCCAGAGAGTACAGAATACCATTACTCCATGTCCCCAATTTCAAGAACCTCCCCGATGTACCACCCGATCAGAGGGAGGCCGCAGCCGCAGAAATCCAGCAGCTGCTAAGAAAAAGAGCCATCCAGCCCGTCCCCCAAGACCAACTCGGATTAGGGTTCTACTCCAGGTTCTTTTTGGTGCCAAAAAAGACGGGGGACTTGAGACCGATTCTAGACCTTTCCCGCTTGAACCTGTCAGTAACCAAGGAAAAATTCCGAATGGTCACTCTTCAATCTATTCTCCCCCTTCTAAGGGAGAACAATTGGATGTGCTCTATAGACCTCAAGGATGCGTACTACCACATTCTAATGGACAGACGATCCAGGAGGTTCCTCTCCTTCTGGCTGGGAGCCAGTCACTATCAGTTCAGGGTCCTTCCCTTTGGCCTCACCACAGCCCCCAGGGTGTTCACCAAGGTATTAGCAGTGATTGCGGCCCACCTGAGACTCCAGGGAATACAGGTCTTTCCGTACCTGGACGACTGGCTCCTGACCGCCCCAACAAGGCATCTACTTTGCTCAGCCAGAGATTTCTTTCTCTGCCTAGCCCCACAGTTAGGCATCACAATCAATGCCGACAAATCCCTTCTGGCCCCGACACAAGTCAGAATTCATAGGAGCCAGAATGGACACCAGAGAGCTACGAGCCTTTCTAACTCCCGAGAGAATTTGGAATTTGCAACTCCATGTGCGGGCTATCCTCCAATCAGAGACTTCACCAGCGGAATTGGTCCTGAGGGCACTAGGCTCGATGGCGGCAGCGATTACGCTCCTTCCATGCGCCCATCTGAACATGCGGGTACTGCAATGGACACTTCTAGTGCAGTGGTCCTTTCTATCCCTTCCTCTTCACCACCCCATTGCTATCAGCAAGGCTTGCAGGAGGGCTCTATTATGGTGGCTCCAAGCTTCGGACCACCATACGGGCCGTCCCTTCTGCACCTCTCCCCCTCTCGCCACGGTGACCACGGACGCCTCCCGCCTCGGGGTGGGGGGGGGGCATTATTCAGGCAGGATGGTCCAAGGCACGTGGAACGACACAGAGACCTCCCTGCATATCAACGTTCTGGAGATGAGAGCGGTGCTGATGTTAAGTTGTCAATCTCGCCTTCATTCTTGCTGGATGGGTTTGAAGCCGATCCTCGGCTCCGACTCGGCCAATACTAAAGCTCGAGAGCTAATTCCACCGGCTCGAGGCTCCCCTATATCCCACAATGCTAGGCGGTAACTACTCAGATCTCGTTTGCCGCTATAGCTGACGGGGTGCTTTTCTACCGGCTCAGGCAGGTGAGTTAGACTTTTACCTTATTAGGTACTTCTTAAACCCCCTTTTTTGTTGTGATACCATAACTTTTTAGTTTAATTAAATATTTAGATAAATCGACCCCTGTTTGTCGAGTCTTTTTTCCCTTTCTTTCCTTATCTTGTAGGCCTTCGGCCCCTACCCTTCCCCCAGTCCATTAGTGACTAAACTAGTTGTCTTCTTTTCTGTTAAGGGCTTGTGTGTGTGTTTGTGGCTTGCTTTAGCCTTAATAATTTAATTTAATAATTTTTCCGTAAAGGGTGTGTCTGTAGTGTGTTTGTGTTGTGTCAGGCACTCCTTTTTACAGTGTCAAAAGACAAGGTCTCAGGCTTCAAGAAGTGTGACTCGTGCTGTCAGAAAATGTCTCTGACAGACGGTCACACTTCTTGTGTGTATTGCCTGGGGCCTTTGCACCTGCAGGACTCTTGTGCTGTTTGTCATGGGTTTAGCCCTAGAGTCCTGCAGGAACGCAAGAATAAACTGATCTTGCGGGGCTTATTAAAGCCTGAAGGTCCCCCGACTCAGTCTGTGTCGGGGAAGCCTTCCAAAACTTCCAAACAGTCGGCTCCGGTTCCAGAGTCGACTGCTGGAAAGACTAAATCGGCTTCGGCTGCAGCAGATGTTTCAAAGCCTCATACTGTTACCTTGGCTCCGGCTGGAGCTGAGGCTGATAAAACTCCATCGGCTCCGATACTTTTATCGGAGCCGCAGTCTAGGAAGAGGTCCAGATCCCCCTCTATTGGTTCCGTGCATTTGGCGCCAGGATCCCCTCTTCTTTCGGAACGAAGCCATAAAACTCATTCCTCACGGTCTTCCAGGTTATCTGACCATGATTTGCAAAGGGTAGTGAGTAGACTTCTCAAGTCTGAGGCACTGGCCCAAATGCTGCATAGCCCGACTCACCAGTCAGTGGCTATTTCCGTTCCCCAATACATTCCTCCTCCGACTCCTTTGAGTTCTGAGCCAGGGCTTGTCTGAGCCATGACTGTCGGTGCGTCGGATCAGATACCTTCCATTTCGGCTCTGTCGTCTGCTCCGATCTCCTCCTTGGAGGGATCTCGGCACCGGGCTTCCCTCGTCTGCTCCGAGGGGGCAGGTGGAATCGGACCCTTGTCCGTCCCCACTCTCCCTCTCGGGGCTTCGGCGTTGGTGAGTTCGGCTCTGACATCGGCTTCGGAGCCGTCCCTGTCAGTGCCGGGGGAGGTCCTTGTCTCTTCGGAGCGGGTCCTCTGGCCTTGCCTGACAGGGGTGCCTTCGAGGTCATGCGGAGCGTGCTAGAACCAGTTTCTGCCCCACAGTCAGCTCCTTCAGCCCCTCCATCTACAGTGCCTGCGGTGATTTCTACTCACCCCCTTGTCTTAGACCGCAGAGAGCCAACTCCTCAAGTTTCCCCATTGGGAATTTCCTCCTCTTCTGAGGCCTCTCCTGACCCTGCAGGAGATCCCCCAAGGAAGAGGCAGTGCAAGAGGAAGCACATTGACTCCCCTGAGTCTATCACCTCTGACACTGACTTAGAGGAATCCGAAGGTTCCCCTCGATCCCCCTCTGAGGATGTCTCCTTTGCTGACATCCTTGAGATCCTGAAACAGAGGGGGAACTGGCCAGCCCTTAACCCTTCGGAGGATGAGTCAGTGTATCTTGAGGCGTTTGGCTCTCGCCCTTCTACCTCCTGGGTGTCCCCTCCCTTTGACCCCCTTATGGAAGTGGTGGTAAGGAAGGCTTGGACGGCTCCTGACTCAGTGGAACCCACCCCGAGGAGACCATCTAAATTTATTACTGCCCCCAGAGATAAAGATTTTTTATCCAAAGGTGTCCCTGTTGATGCCATGGTGGTGGCTGCTGCCACTAAGAAGGAGTTAGCTGATCCTTCGGTTCCTGTCCATCTTCCTAATAAGGAATCTAGGACCATGGACAGGTACGGCAAGCGGATGTTCTCATCAGCGACCTTTTCAGTGCGGTCGCTGAACTACTTATGCCACTTCACTCGTCTTCAGAGAGATTTACTCAAGGATATGGGTGAACTGATAAAGGATCCTACAGCTGAGGGGTTCAAAGACACAATGAACTTCCAGTTGGCAACCCTGAATTCCATCGTTAACTCCTCCATGCGGCTGGTCTCATATGCAGCAGATGGGGCGAGTAGAGCCGCAGGCACAGGTGTTGCCTTACGACGTCACGCCTGGATGCGGCTATGCAACTTTGCGGACCCTTTCAAGGCGTCCTTCACCAGTTCTCCCTTTGATGGATCATCCTTGTTTGGTCCACAGGTGAAGGATACATTGACCAGGTGCGAGGTAGAAGGTAAGACTCTCTCTGCTGTAGGAGTCCGTTTTTCTACCCCTTCTAGACCCTATCCCAAAGGTCAGAGGGGAGGAAAGATGTGGTTCCGCAAACAATCCCAGGGAGTCTCATCTGACTCACAAGGCCGATTCCCCTCTAGAGGCAGAGGGGGGAATAATAATAGACGCCGCCCTAGAGGCAGAGGAGGTCCGCAAAACCAGGGCAGCAGAGAAATGTTCTCTGACAAACCCTTTCAGCATCCCTAAGGGGCTGCCCGGCTGTCCACCTTCGGAGGCAGTCTGGGGAAGGTTATCCCTGTACCCAAAAGCCTGGCTTTCCCTTACTCAAGACAAATGGGTACAGTTGATCATATCCGAGGGTTACAAAATTCCCTTTATTCACATCCCAACCCAACCCAAAAGATCCCTTCCAGATGTTCCACCCGGTCTAAGGGAACAAGCAGCATTAGAAATTTCAAAGCTGCTATCAAAAAGAGCTATCCAATCAGTCCCGGCAGACCAGCAAGGATCCGGAATCTACTCCAAATTCTTTTTGGTACCAAAGAAAACAGGGGACTGGAGACCCATACTGGATCTCAGCTACTTAAACCAGTATGTCAGGAAAACAAAATTCCGGATGGTCACGCTACAGTCCATTCTACCCTTCTTGGGTCAGGACAATTGGATGTGCTCGATAGATCTTCAGGACGCGTACTACCACATCAAAATGAACAGACGCTCCAGGAGATATCTCCGCTTCAGTCTGGGAGTCAGTCACTACCAGTTCAGGGCCCTGCCCTTTGGTCTCACTACAGCCCCCCGTGTGTTCACCAAATGCATGGCAGTGGTCGCGGCTCACTTGAGACATCAAGGATTCCAGGTGTTTCCATATTTGGACGACTGGCTCCTTACCGCCACCACTAGACATCAGCTTCTTCTATCCAGGGACTTCACCATCCAATCTTGCCAAGCTCTAGGCATTTCGATAAATTTCGAAAAATCTGCCTTGTCGCCTTGTCAGTCTTTTACCTTTATAGGCGCCACCTTAGATGCACTCAATCTTTCAGCCAGACTCACAGAGCAGAGAGTGTCAGACATTCGGAACCAAGTTTCCCTTCTCTTACAATGCAACAAAGTCAAAGCCAGACTAGTTTTGAAGGTGCTAGGACTCATGGCAGCAGCTATTCCCCTTCTCCCCTTAGCTCGCTTTCACATGAGGATCCTCCAATGGATGCTGTTTACTCAGTGGTCCTTTCAACAGCTCCCGATGTCCCATACCATATTGCTAACTCAATCATGCAAGAATCAACTGTCTTGGTGGATCACATCACCTCAACTTTTCCGAGGAAGACCCTTCACTCCCCCCCCCCCCAGTCGCCACGTTGACAACAGACACCTCCCTGATCGGGTGGGGGGGGCATTATCAGGGCAGGACAGTCCAGGGCACGTGGCAACCTTTAGAGTGCCACTTGCACATAAATGTCTGAGATGAGAGCAGTGCTTTTAGCGTTGCAAGCCCTTCACGACTCTCTTCCCACTGGGACTATTGCAATTCAAACGGACAACATGTCCATAGTGTGGTACATCAACAAACAAGGCGGAACCAGATCATACCCTTTATGTCGAGAGGCACTCAGACTTTGGCAATGGGCGATCTCTTCTCAGCGTTTTCTGATAGCAACGCACATTCCCGGGAAATCCAACGTTATCGCAGACAAATTGAGCAGAGCAATTCTCATGCCCCACGAGTGGTCTCTAAAGAAATCAGTTCTAGAAGAAGTATTCCTAAGATGGGGCCAGCCTTGCTGCGATCTTTTTGCTACTCCCCAAAACAGCAAGTGTCACGACTTCTTCACTCTCTTCCCGTTACCAGGCCATTCCACCAGAGACGCTCTAGTCCACGATTGGCCCCGGGGACTTCTATATGCCTTTCCCCTTTTTCCACTGATATCTCAACTAATTCAGAAAGCCATCGCCTTGAGAGTGGCAATGATCCTCATTGCCCCTTACTGGCCTCGACAGATATGGTTTCCCTTTCTTCATCGTTGCCTTTTGGAGCAGCCTTGGCATCTGGACCCAGTACCAGATCTGATAACCCACCAATCGGGTCAGCTGCACCAATCTCTGCCTTCTCTAAACCTCACAGCGTGGTTTCTCTGATTCCAACCTTAGCCAGGCTTCCCTCAATATCTCGCTCGGTCCGAGATATCTTGATAGCCTCTCATAAATCTTCTACCCGGAAGATTTATAGTAGCAAATGGAAACGCTTTTCTTTTTGGGCAACATCAAAAAACATAGATCCCTTTACTGCACCTATCCAGTCTATTCTAGACTTTCTAGCAGAACTCTTTCATTTAGGATCTTCTGCATCTACCATTAGAGTTCAATTGGCTGCCATATCAAATTTTCATGTTGGTGTTTCAGAGTCTAGCATCATGGCTCACAAACTCTGTAAAGCCTTTTTAAGGGGCGTATTTCTTCTCAAACCTCCAATCAAAGATCCCCCGCCTCAATGGGATTTGAACTTGGTTCTGGCATCTTTAATTCTTCCCCCCTTCGAACCGGCGGCTTCATGTTCTCTGAAGTTGCTTTCTTGGAAGACACTTTTTCTGGTAGCTATAACTTCAGCGAGAAGGGTATCTGAACTCCATGCTCTGTGCAGTCGTCCTCCTTACTTAGTGTTTCACAAAGACAGGGTATCCCTCCGTACTAATCCATCCTTTTTGCCTAAAGTTTCCTCTCATATAAACCTAAACCAAATTATTGATCTCCCCGTCTTTTTCCCTAACTATTCAAACAGGTCGGAACAAAAGCTACATTTTTTGGATGTTCATCGCCAACTTAGATATTACTTAGACAGGACTAAACAATTCAGGAAATCTAATCAATTGTTTCTGTCATATGCGGGAAGGAAATTGGGCCTTCCAGTTACTAAAGTATCCCTCTCTAGATGGCTCACCTCTACAATTACCTTCATCTATGAGATCAGACATCAAAAACTACCCTCAAGACCTAGAGCTCATTCAACTAGGGCATTAACTACATCCGTAGCTTTTCAGGATAGGCTGCCAATAGATTCCATTTGTGCAGCAGCCACCTGGGCTTCTTCTCATACATTCATTTCACATTACAAATTGGACATGGTTTCCAGAAGCCGTGCCAATTTTGGTTCCACTGTTCTCAAGAGTCTGTTCCGATAGGCCACCCGGGATAAGGTGCTAGGGACGCGGTCCCATCCAGCAAGAATGAAGGCGAGATTGACAACTTAACATTAAGAAGTTATGTACCTACCATAACGTTCCATGTTAGTTGTCTTCTTCTCGCCTTCTTTCTTGCGTCCCACCCTCCTTCCCCCAAGCCTGGACAGACCGATAGGAATTCATTTTGTGATCTTCCTCTGGAAGAGTTTCATATGTGGGAATTTCCTGCACCTTTTCCTCATTTCAAAACAATTAACTGGCAAAATTGTTTTCCAGGATCCCATGCAAGAAGACCTGGAAACTTAGGTCTTTTCCTTGGACAGGAATGTTCGTGTATGCTTTCACCCTTTCCATTGATATCCAGGGTACCTCAGAAGAGTCAGAAGGACTCCCAAAAAATTATTTTGACTTCCTTCTGGCCCAGGTAACAGTGGTTCTTCCCAATTTTGTAATTTGCCAGTGGCAGTTATGACAAGCTTCCTCAAAGACTGGAGTAACCTTAGATTGTTTGCGTCCCGTCCCCAGGCAATTACAACTGACTGCATGGGTGAGAGGATCTTAATTCCTTTTAGGCACCTATTTTTTGAGGTCTTGAAGCAGCTAGTAATGGAGGTAAGAAAGCTTGCTACCAAATTATGTATACTCAAATGGAAAAGGGTTTTACTTGGTGCCAACAAACCTAGCACCCATTCAGTGCTAGTGTTATCTTGTTTTATAGTATTTGTGTTAGCTGCTGTCCTATGGCCTGTATTACTACTTTGTCAAAATTCATTTGACTGCTGGCATTAGAGCATGTCTACCCATGGATCCCCCTCTTTCAGTGCAGTTTCATGAAAATGTTTTGGAAGGGTCTTACATAAGAAGCATCCCAAAATAACAAGAGGAGTCTCCTTGGGATCCTAATGTAGTCAGCGAAGCTAAAACTTACTCCATTTGAACCAGCTCATCACGTTGACTTCAGGTTCATAACATATAAATCAGTTTTGCTGATTGCCCTGACATTTGTAAGATTATCCGAGTTGTACGCTCTTATCGTGTGTCAGCCTTCTTAATCTACTTTAAGCCAAACAGTTCATCTCCCAGACTTCTTTCCATAGTCTAGAAATGAGGCAGAAATGCTACTCCATACCTTGAATGTCTGCAAAGAACTTTGGTGCTATCTTGACTGAACAAAATCTTTCAGAAGTTCCAATCTGTTTATTTCTTGTGAAGTAAGAAGGGGCAACTGTGCTAAAGCAGACTTTCTAAGTGATTGTCTTAAGCTATTACCTTTTGTTTCCACCACATCAAAACCCTTCCAGGCAAGGTCAAGGCTTATTCTTCCAGGGTCTTTGCTTCTATGACTTTTCAGTAAGGGTTTGACTCCCAAGTGTTCTAGAAACAGCAACTTGGTCTTCTGTGCATACTTTTTACAAAGTAGTGTAAACTAGATTCCTTCTCCAGGTCTAGGACAAGCTTTGCTAGGACCATTCTCCAGGGGCTTCTCCTTCAACTTCTGAAATGTAGTAAACTAGAGTAATCTACCCATATAGCTTAGGCTACTGCTGCAGTGATCAACATGAACATTGTATAAGTAAACTTACCATAACAGTAGATGTTCAGATTATCACTGCTGCAGTAGCCGCTTCTTCTCTCCACACCCCATGTTGTTGGTGAATTTTTTATGCTGTGGTGTGGACATACTTTTTTTTTTTTTTTTCCTGGCAATGCTGTCTCAGGGCTTAGCCTCTCTTTCCGTTGGCTTGAAAGCACTTAAGGGATTGGTGCCCAAATCAGTCTTTTTTGGCATTTCATCTTGAGCTGACTGTGTGACAAGACACGGTGCCCTGAAGCTTTGGAGGCTGGCTGGCTGTTCCTATGCAGGATACATGTTCCGTTTAGCTTAGGCTACTGCAGCAGTAATCCTTTGTACAGCTACTGTTATGGGAAGTTAACTTACACAACTGTACTTTCTCCCTCCTTTCCAGGGAATGCTTTCTTATCCAGTGAGCCAAGTCTCTCTCTCACTCTCTTCCCATTCTACATTAGATGTTGGAACAAGGAATGCTAAAACCAGTGCCTCACTGCCACTTGGACAATGGCCTTTTTCAAGGCTTTTCTGTTCCCAAAAAGGGAATAATACTGGATGTCTCTACTGGACCTTTCCTTTTTAATTCCTTTCAGTCCTTTGTACTTCTGCTCTTTCCGTAGCTTTCATGGTAATTATAGATTTAAAGGATGCCTGTCATATTCGCAGTGATGAGCAGCTGAGACATTTTTGGGGGAAGCCAGACAGAGCCATTTTTGGGGGAAGCCAGACAGAGCCTATCTTAACAGTTACATTTTTTGAATTTTTCTTCACTGGTATTTATGCAGCGTCTAGATCCAGTCATCACGTATTGGCAACTTCTAGAGATTCACATTGTTCCATATAGGGCGATTGTTTTGTTTTATATTTGCAGATGTTTTGACATATTGGATGGGTGGTGGGAATCAGAATCTTCTGAAGTTGATATAGCAACCCAAACGGAGTAGAAGTCTTCATCCTTTTTCACAGAATTGTATCTTGGGATGTTAGGTTCTTCACAGGGCAGAACCTTTCTTCTTCCGCAGGTACAAATGTTGCACAAAATTGCCCAACCAAAAACTGGTCCTTTCCAGCTTCTGTCAGACCACAGAGGGGCAGATACAGACCCCCAAGGGGCAGAGGCCAGTCACAAGGCTCTTACCAGCCTCGACAATGGGGTGCCACAACCCAAAAAGGAGGAGAAGGCAGGTCTCAAACTACCAGAAGACAAACACAATGACTTACCCCTCAGACGTACAAGCAAAACCCTCTTGGCAGCTCCCTTGGGGGGAAAACTAGCACTTTTTGCAGGCAATTGGCACATCATCACAAAAGACAAATGGGTCTTAAATATTGTATCTCAAGGATACAGATTCCACTTTCACACTTTGCCAAGGATAAAAGGAATGCCAAACCTGCCACCAAATCAATGGGCAGAGGCTCACAAGCAAATTTCAGCTCTCATGGACATGAGAGCCATTCAACAGGTTCCTACACAGGAGCAAGGACAAGGATTTTACTCAAGACTGTTTCTAGTTCCCCGAAAGGACAAAGCCTGGAGACCCATTCTGGACCTCTCAATTCTAAACACATACCTGGAAGTACCCAAATTCAATATGCTAACACTACAACAACTTCTTCCCATGCTGGGCAAGAAGGCTTGGCTAGTAACGTTGGACCTCAAGGAGGCATACCTGCATGTCCCTGTCAGACAAAATTGCAGAAGATACCTTCGATTTATAGCAGGTTCAACCCATTACCAATTCTCTGCACTGCCCTTTGGCTCATCTACTGCGCCCGGGGTCTTCACAAAATGCATGGCACCAGTAATTGCATACTGCAGACAGAGGGATTCAAATATATCCATACCTGGACGACTGCCTTATTCAAGCAGAAAGCAAGGACATTCTATTAAAGCATCTGGCGTTTGTCAAAAACCTACTAAAAGTTACCTAGGGTACACAGTAAACGAAAAGAAGTCAAAACTAGTGCCCTCACAAGGCATAATATTCCTGGGTGCCAGCTTAAATACAACGGCCCAGATGGCTTATCTCACGCCAGACAAGCAAAGACAACGGATTCAATACTTCAAAATGATGGCAACAAAGACCCAACTCCCTGCAAGAAAAATTCTGCAGGCCTTTGGATTCATGGCATCTTGCATACTACTAATACCATTTGCAAAACTGCATATGAGGAAATTACAGTGGTATCTGAAAAGCGTATGGGCTCAACACAGCCACAGCGTGGAAACAATAATTCCACTCATACCCTGCCTTCAACAGGAGTTTCTGTGGTGGACTCAGGCATGTCACCTCAACAAGGGTCAGCCTTTTACCTTACCCCCACAGCCAGGCAAACTATAACAGATGCATCGGATTATGCCTGGGGAGCGCACATGGCAGGACAGTGTGTTCGGGGCAAATGGTCTGCAGACCAAAGGCGTCTACATATCGATGAAAAAGAGATGCTAGCTGCACAATGCCCTAACAGCTTTCAAAGACCTACATCCAGGACAACTCCTAATAAAGACTGACAACACCACAGTGATGTGGTACATAAACAAGCAAGGTGGCACACACTCCTACCCCCTATGCAGACAAGCAATGACCTTGTGGAGCACAGCACTGACCTACCAAGTTCAACTACAAGCACAATTCCTGCCAGGAAAGAAAAACACATTGGCAGACGATCTAAGCAGAAAAATCATAGATCCTCACGAGTGGAAACTGGATCCACAAGTATTCGCAATGATAACTCAAAAATGGGGGAGCCCAGACATAGATCTGTTTGCTTCCCCCCAAAACTACCAACTACAGAAATTCTGCACAAGGACATACCACACACTAGCTTGGAAAGTGGACGCCCTCTCATTCAGTTGAAAAACATTGGCAGTGTATGATTTTCCTCCACTGCCTCTTCTGGCAAAGGTGCTGCTGAAAGCCAGATTAGAAAGGCCACAAATGATACTTCCAGACTGGCCACGCCAACACTGATATCCAATACTAAGGAACATGGCTCAAGGCCCACCATGGATTTTACCCACAATTCCTCACCTGCTCACTCAGCAAAGCAATCGGATTCTACACAGCCAGCTCAAGACTTTAAATCTGGCTGCATGGAAAATTGCCTAAACAACCAGTCAACACTTCTCTCTAAAGCTGTGATGGATGTCATTCTGGAGGCCAGGAGGCCCAGCACCAGGAAAGTCTATTCAGACAAATGGAAAAGATTCTGCGCCTGAAACCAGACATAAGGCCAAAATCCCCTTGTACCAAATATTCCTCAGATTCTTCAATATTTAACTGAGATGTTGCACAAAGGACTTTTCTTCTCATCTATTAAGATCCACTCCTCAGCTATTTCAGCTCAATACAACACGGATCCTCCTATATTTTCACATCCATTACTAAGACATTTCCTCAGAGGGGCTAAGAATATAAGACCGCCCCGGAGAGCACCAACACCAACTTGGGATCTCAACTTTGTTTTGGAAAAACTTACACTACCGCCCTTTGAACCAGCTTTCACAGCTGATCTACAGTTCCTATCATGGAAAACTGCCCTGCTGCTAGCAATAACTTCAGCACAAAGAGTCTCAGAACTACAGGCCCTAATGGCAGTGGAGCCTTTCATCATTTTTCAAAGACAGTCTCTTTACGAACTAACCCTTCCTTTATGCCAAAGGTGGTATCCAGTGTGGCCCTAAACCAAACCATTCATTTGCCCACCTTTTATCCAAACCCCCAGATAAAACTAAGGCTTTCAGAAAATCTGACCAGCTCTTTGTATCCTATGCTGCAGGATCACAAGGAAAAGCTATTTCAAAACAGACCATTTCAAAATGGATAGGACATTGCATCCGTTTCTGCTACACACACCATGGGAAATTTGTGCCTGGTAACATCGGGCCCCATTCCACCAGGGCTACAGCAACATCAACAGCCTTCCTCCGAGGGGTACCAATCAAGGATATTTTGGAGGCTGCAACTTGGAGTTCAGTGCACACCTTCACCAAGCACCATCACTTACCTCTATACTCTAAAACCAGAGCTGGCTTTGCCACTGCAGTTCTGCAGGGCCTAATAGCCTCACCAAACCCTGTTTAGTTCCCCCACCCATCCTTAGCTTTGGGATTCAACCCAAGTGTGATGACTGCAGCAGTGTAACACGATGAACATAGTACAGTTTTGTATCTACCATAAATGTAGATGTTCGAGTGTTCACCCTGCTGCAGTCCAGGTTACCCTCCCTCCATCCCCTCTGAACTAGCTGGAGATATCTATACCTTTCTATCTTATACAACCTTTGTGGTGTATTTGCTTGTAACTGAAGATACTGTTTTATTTTTATTTATATATTTTTTATTAGCAATATGTATTGCCTACCTATTGGGGGCACCTGACATCTGGGGCAAGAAAAACTGAAGAAAATGGCGTTGGATGCATCTTGTATACCCCTGGCGGACTAACGTCAGGGAGGAGGCGACAGCAACCGACGCCGGACCAAGACTTTAGAACTCTGGCCGACTGCGGGGACTGCCTGACGGCAGGATAACCCAAGTGTGATGACTGCAGCAGTGTGAACACTCTAACATCTACATTTATGGTAGGTACAAAACTGTACTTTTTATGCCTAAGGTGGTTTCTAGCCTGACTTTTAATCAGTCCATACAGAAGAAAAGATGGCAGGACACTGCTGCTGCTCAATAAAACATTTAATAAAAACTTTAGTAACAGGTAAACGAAGTAATCCAAATGTAGACAGAATAAAAAAGGTTAGTGCTTCCGGGTTACACCCTTCATCAGGCAATAAACATTCTGTGCACATTCCTTTTAAAATAACACACAGCCAATAAAAACATTGTGACTCCATGAAAAACACGCCTCCTCAAGAGTGTGGGCTTTAAAGGGACAACATCATTTAAACCTGGGGGTAGGTGTGCCATTAGGTCTATAATCCATTTGGTTTCATCCAAAGCAGTCTGCAGCCTGACATCCCCACCCCGATTATTCATTCTAATGTTGACAGTAACCCTAAATGTAAAACTATGTGTTGGATGTATGCATATATGCCTGTAAAGGGCATTGCTATCATCCTTATTCCTTATACTTCCTAAATGTTGTAGGATTCTCACCTTGAACATGTTTGTGGTCATGCCCACATAGAAACTGGGGCATTTTGTGCATTCAGCCAAATAGACCACATTTGAAGTCCTACAAGTGGCTCTACCTTTGAAAGTGATGATCTTCCCAGTGGTTCTATGTAAAAAGTTGATCTCTTTATTAATAAAGCTACACGCTTTACATGTACCACATGGAAGTGTGCCTGCCCTGCTCTTAAATGGCCTGCTCTCAAAAAGACCATTCTCTTTACATAATATGTCACTCAAGTTCTTGTTCCTTCTATATTGAAAGTAGGGTCTATTGCCAATGAGTCCCTTTAAACTGGTGCAATTTTACGGATATCACTGATATTGCTCCCATATGTGAACAGCAGCTTAGTATTTCTCTGTGTAGGTGTATCCTGCACTGACACTACGGGAGTTTGGAGCTGGTTCCTATTGAGCCAAGGTCTAAATTTGGTTTGTCTCTGGATCTTACCATTATCTATGACTCTCTTTACCATATTCTTCCCATAGCCGCTTTGCTCAAAATGCCCCGTTAGGTCCACTAACTCTTGTTCAAATTGCTTGTCATCTGTACTGATCCTGGAGACACGACTCACTTGTCCCCTGACAATATTTGGGAAAATATGGCGAGGATGCATGCTGTCTAAGGACAGCAAGGTGTTTTTCCAGCAGTCCTTCTTATGTAGGCTGGATGAAAAACCTGTCAGGTGTTGTGTGACCTTTACATCTAGGAAATCTATGGATAGGTAGGAAGTATGCGCACTAAACTTGAGGAAGGTGGTGGTAGTGTGTAGATATGACAGAAAAACTATTAAACATATCAAGTTCTCCATTCCAAAGAATAAAAATATCATCTACAAATCTGACATACATCAAAATGTAATCCTTCCAAGTGGCATTTCCCAGAATGTTCATCATTTCCCATTTAGAGAGAACCAGATTCGCATAGGTATTGGCACAGGGTGTGCCCATGGCTACACCCTGTGCTTGCCTATACGTGGAGCCTGCTCCCAAAAAAACATTGTTATCCAGCACTAATGTTAACAAGTCCTTGATGAGTTCTATTTTATTCTCAGAGACATCCAAATCTGTCAAAAGTTCGGCTATAGAATTAATACCATAAACATTATTAATCACTGTAAAAAGACTGTTAATGTCTAGAGTCACCATAAGAACATTGTCGGTGCTGGCAGGTTTGGTAACATTCCCCAAAATCTTTAAAAAATGCCCTGTATCTATTAGGATACTATCCATTTGTTGGATGTAAGGTTTTAATAAAAAATCTATCCATATAGAGATGTTTTCGGTTACCCAACCCCTGCCTGAGACAATCGGCCTGAGGGGTGGGTCATTCAAACATTTATGCAGTTTGGGTAGTGCCTTAAATATTGGGGTTGTTGGTTTCTCTATCAGTAAAAACTGATAGGTCTCTTCGGTGATACTAAAGTTGTTCTTAAGAGTGGTTAACTTCATATGCACTTTGTCGACTATGTGCTTAACAGATACAGGATTAATCTCTACATAGGCCCTATCATCTTGTAACAAATGTTTTATTTTATCATTATACCATACAGTGTCCATTAAAACAATGGCTCCCCCCTTGTCCGCCTTTTTTATTATTATGGAAGGGTTATTAGCTAATTCCTTCAAAGCTATAGTCTGTTCCGTGGTTAGATTATAATATTTGGAAAAAAGACCATTGCTATAATACTTGGCCATGTCTTTCTCACAAGCACTTAAAAACAGATGTAAGGTTGGTGAAAGCTGTGGTATAAAACCACTAGCTTTCTTGGGTACATCACAATTAGATATTTCATTACCAAACATACTCTTCAGCATCAAGTTTCGACAAAATAACATGATATCAGTAAATACCTCATTGTGCATGCAAGGATTGCTAGGCACGAAAGTTAGTCCTTTGTTCAGTACGAACAATTCGTCAGTAGTTAGACAATGTGAAGATAGGTTATAAACAATATTATGACCGAAACCAGGAGTCATTGGAGAATCCTTCTCCTCTTCCCAGCCTCCCTGTCGTCGCTCTGCGATCTTCTCCCGACGCCTCTCTTCTTCATGGGCGCCGGTAAAAGTTCCAAAAAACGCTTCCGTCCCTGTGATGCCTTGGGCCGTGCTCCGGTTCCTACGATAACCTCTTCCATGTCTGGTGCGACAGTCGACGGTATATCGTTCTCAGCCCTGATGTATGATGTTCCGGTTTCAGTCCTTCGCTGCTGCCCAGTGCTGCGCGAGCCAGCACTGTTGGTTTCGGTGTCTGGGGACAAGCGGATGGAAACAGTCTCTGTGTCAGTGTCCCCTCCCTGTGTGAGGTGAACAGAAGCGGGAGGTGAAAACAAATCAACAGTATCAGCAATGGTATTACGTCGTCCGTTGATGACGTGAGCAGACTCAGTGCGTCCTACTGTGGTGCTTGCTGCCATTGGCAACCCTGCTCGTTCTCTGAAGTCCCTTGAATGCCCAGTGTGTTCTGTAAACGTGTGTGTCTCTCTCAACCGTTCATCTTGTGCTCTAGAATCCCTCTGATGTCGTGGATTTTTGGGCCAAACGAAGATATTTCCTTTTGAGAAATCCTCATGATCCCTCTTAATTTTGTTCAGCTTGTCAAGCCGTAATTTCTCAGCATAGTCATGAAAAGCTTCACATAACTGTTGTAAGCGTAGCTTACTTCTGGAGTCAGTAAAGTCACCCTCTAATTTACACAAGAGGAGCTTCACCTCCTCATTTAACTTTTCCATTTCAGGTGCAAAAAAGCTAATAAGCAGTTCCATATACTTATAACTAGTGTCTATATTTAAAGCCTGCCATTTGGCCAGCAATTCAGGGAAACGATCTCCTTGTGCCGGCATACACATGACTCTCATGCCTCTAGGTACAATGCCATATTCAAGGCAAGCTTCAAAATGAAATTTTTGCCACTGCAAACGCTGTAATTTATTCATTTTAAAGTTCAGGTCTTTCAACAAGTCCTCGAAAGTTTTATCAACAGGTGCAGGCATATCATTACTCTCTTTTCTATTTTTAACTGTTTCAAAACCCAAATTAAGAAGCGGATTTGAAAACGGTGTAAGAAGCTTCTTGGACCAACCACCAGTTGTCAAACCAGATGTAGAAGCTCCAACAGGGGGGTTATTCAACTCACCCAAAGTATCAGCAGCATGCATGGCTTGTAGAAAAAAACAGCAACAAACAGAAAAAAAATCCACTTAGCCTTGCCTAAGTCCTGCGACCACAAACATGTTCAAGGTGAGAATCCTACAACATTTAGGAAGTATAAGGAGCGGCAAGTATAAGGAATAAGGATGATAGCAATGCCCTTTACAGGCATATATGCATACATCCAACACATAGTTTTACATTTAGGGTTATTGTCAACATTAGAATGAATAATCGGGGTGGGGATGTCAGGCTGCAGACTGCTTTGGATGAAACCAAATGGATTATAGACCTAATGGCACACCTACCCCCAGGTTTAAATGATGTTGTCCCTTTAAAGCCCACACTCTTGAGGAGGCGTGTTTTTCATTGAGTCACAATGTTTTTATTGGCTGTGTGTTATTTTAAAAGGAATGTGCACAGAATGTTTATTGTCTGATGAAGGGTGTAACCCGAAAGCGCTAACCTTTTTTATTCTGTCTACATTTGGATTACTTCGTTTACCTGTTACTAAAGTTTTTATTAAATGTTTTATTGAGCAGCAGCAGTGTCCTGCCATCTTTTCTTCTGTTTTGCATATTTTGGATTCGCAGGACTTAGGCAAGGCTAAGTGGATTTTTTTCTGTTAATCAGTCCATACACCTTCCTACTTTCTTTCCTAATCCTCAAAATAGAGGTGAAAGGGATCCTACATTCTCTTGATGTGCACAGACAGCTCAGGTTTTACCTAGACAGGACTAAAGACCTTTGGAAATCAGCACAGTTATTGGTCAATGTTAAGTTGTCTATCTCGCCTTCATTCTTGCTGGATGGGTTTGGAGCCGACCTCGGCTCCGACTCGGCCACTCTAAAAGCTCGAGAGTTGGTTCCACCGGCTCGAGGCTGCCCCTGTATCCCACAATGCTAGGCGTGAATTACCTTAGATCTCGTTTGCCGCTACAGCAATCGAGGTGTTTTTCTACCGGCTCCAGGTTAGTTAAAGTTAGATTAGTTTAATAACTTTAAACTTACGCTAGCTTAGTTTATTTCTTTTTTACCCTTAGGGTAGTGGATATTATCCCTTCTACCTTTTTATCCAGCCCCTTTTTTTCTCAAGAACTAATAGTTCTTTCCCTAGGCCTTCGGGCCCTTCCTTCCCTCCCTTAGGGTGTGTATGTGTTTGGTTAGGAATATTTAACTTAACTTACCTTTCAGAAGTTTTGTTTTAAATAATTCTACTTAGACTTCTATCAGTGTAATCTGTGTGTGTGTGTTTTCTGTGTGTGATTACACTTCGGTTCCTTGAGTATGTCCAAGGATTCAAAGGTCTCTGGCTTCAAGAAGTGTGACTCGTGCTGTCAGAAAATGTCTCTGACAGACGGTCACACTTCTTGTGTGTATTGCCTGGGACCTTTACACCTGCAGGACTCTTGTGCTGTATGCCATGGCTTCAGCCCTAGAGTCCTGCAGGAAAGAAGAAACAAACTCATATTAAGGGGTTTGCTTAAGCCTGAAGGTTCCCTTTCTGTTACATCGGGGAAACCTTCTAAGGCTTCCAAGACCTCGGCTCCAGCTTCAGAGTCGAGGCCTAAGGCTTCGAAGCCTGCTGCTTCATCGGCTCCGGCTGGAGCCGATGAGTCTTTGACTACAGTATCTGTGATTCCCTCGGCTCCGGCCGGAGCCGAGGCATTAGAGATTCCTGGGTCGGCTCCGATCAGACCATCGGAGCCGACATCTAGAAAGAGATCGAGGTCTGAACGGAGAAACAGATCTCACTCCTCCAGGTCATCGAGGCTCTCAGATCACGACCTCCAGAGGGTAGTGAGTCGACTTTTAAAGTCCGAGGCACTGGCCCAAATGCTCCAGAGCCCGACTCATCAGTCGATGCCTCAACTTATTCCTATAAATATTCCTCCTCAGACTCCTTTGAGCTCGGAGCCGGGGCGTCTCGGGACCGAGACTGTGGTAGCGTCGGAGCCGATACAATTGTCTTCGGCTCCGTCGTCGGCTCCGATTTCTTCTTTTGAAGAATCTCGGCGCCGGGCTTCCCTCGTCAGCTCCGAGGGGGTGAGTGGCATCGGACCCTTGTCCGACCCCCCTCTCCCTCTCGGTGCTTCGGCGCTGGTGAGTTCGGCTCCGACATCGGCCTCGGAGCCATCTCTGTCGGTGCCGAGGGAGGTTCTCAGCTTCTCGGAGCGGGGACCTCTGGCTCTGCCAGACAGGGGTGCGTTCGAGGTCATGCGGAGTGTGTTGGAACCTTGTTCGACTCCACAGTCGGCTCCGTCCGCCCCTCCCTCTTCGGTGCCTTTGGTTATGTCGACTCATTCCCTCATCCCAGACCGCAGAGAGCCAGCTCCTCAAGAATCCCCTGTGGGGATCTCATCCTCTTCCGAGGCCTCCCCTGAATTGGCAGGGGAGCCCCCTAGGAAGAGAAGTGTAAGAGGAAGCACATAGACTCACCTGAGTCTGTCACCTCTGACACAGATTTAGAGGATTCCGAGGGTTCCCCACGTTCCCCGTCTGAAGATGTCTCCTTCGCAGACATTCTAGAGATCCTGAAACAGAGGGGAAATTGGCCAGCCCTTAACCCTTCGGAGGATGAATCTGTGTATCTTGAGGCATTTGGCTCTCGCCCTTCCACCTCCTGGGTGTCCCCCCCTTTGATCCCCTCATGCAGGTGGTGGCAAAGAAGGCCTGGACGGCTCCTGATTCAGTGGACCCTACCCCCAGGAGACCTTCGAAATTTATAACAGCACCAACTGACAAACAATTTCTCACAAAAGGTGTTTCTGTGGATGCTATGGTGGTAGCTGCTGCCACCAAGAAGGAACTAGCTGATCCTTCAGTGCCTGTTCATCCCCCTAACAAAGAATCTAGGTCTATGGACAGGTATGGGAAGCGGATGTTCTCGTCAGCGACCTTTGCAATGCGTTCGCTGAACTACCTATGCCATTTCACCCGTCTCCAGAGAGACTTGATCAAGGAAGCGAGTGAGATGTTGAAGGATACTACAGCTGCAGATTTTCAGGACAAAATGAACACCCAGCTGACTACCCTTAATTCCATAGCTAACTCCTCCATGCGCCTCCTTTCATATGCGGCTGATGGAGCGAGTAGAGCCGCAGGGACAGGTGTTGCCTTACGCCGGCATGCCTGGATGCGACTATGCAATTTTGCGGACCCCTTTAAAACGTCTTTCACTAACTCCCTGTTTGATGGATCATCTCTCTTTGGTCCTCAAGTGAAAGAAACCTTGACTAGGTGCGAGACGGATGGCAAAACTCTATCTGCCGTCGGAGTCCATTTTTCTACTCCTCCTAGACCTTACCCCAAAGGCCATAAAAGTGGGAAAATGTGGTTCCGCAAACAATCTCAAGGGAATTTGCCTGACGCAGAGTCGGTTCCCCTCCAGAGGCAGAGGAGGGAACAATAATGGCAGACGTCGTCCTAGAGGCAGAGGGGGCCCGCAGAACCAGGGCAATCGAGAAACCTTTTCTGATAAGCCCTTTCAGCATCCCTGAGGTGTTGCCCGACTGTCCACCTTCGGAGGCAGTCGGGGGAAGATTGTCACTGTACCCAGAAGCCTGGCTATCCCTGACTCAAGACAAGTGGGTACAGTCCATCATTTCCGAAGGCTATTCCATTCCCTTCGTTCGCATCCCAAACCAATCAAAAAAATCCCTTCCAGATGTTCCACCCGCTCAAAGGGATCTTGCAGCTTTGGAAATTTCAAAGCTGCTTGCAAAAAGAGCAATTCAACCAGTTCCAGCAGACCAACTAGGATCCGGAATCTACTCCAGGTTCTTTTTAGTTCCAAAGAAAACAGGGGACTGGAGACCAATTTTGGATCTCAGTATCTTGAACAAGTCCGTCAAGAAAACAAGATTTCGGATGGTCACGCTGCAGTCCATCCTCCCCCTATTGGGAAAGAGAAACTGGATGTGCTCTATAGACCTTCAGGATGCGTACTATCACATAAAAATGAACAGACGCTCCAGAAGATTCCTCCGCTTCAGGCTGGGAACCAGTCATTTTCAATTCAGGGCCCTGCCCTTTGGTCTCACCACTGCCCCGGTGTTTACCAAATGCATGGCAGTGGTAGCTTCTCACCTGAGACGTCAAGGATTCCAGGTGTTTCCATATTTGGACGACTGGCTCCTCACAGCTCCCACCAAGCATCTTCTTCTAATGGCCAGGGACTACACCTTTCGCATTTGTCAAAAGTTAGGCATTTCAATAAATTGCGAAAAGTCCGTTTTGTCGCCTTGTCGTACTATTACCTTCATAGGCGCAAATCTAGACACAGTCAACATGTCTGCGAGACTAACACATCAGAGAATAGCAGACATACACAAACTGGTCTCGCTCCTCTTCAGCAGCAACAGAATCAAAGCCAGGTTAGTTCTGAAAGTGTTGGGGATTATGGCGGCTGCCATACCTCTGCTTCCATTAGCCAGATTCCACATGAGAATCCTTCAATGGATGCTCTTCACGCAATGGTCATACCAGCAACTTCCGATGTCCCACACCATTATGATCACGCAAACATGCAGAAATCATCTTCTGTGGTGGATGTCTTCCCCTCAGCTGTTATTGGGAAGACCCTTTGTTCCTTCCCCTCCGGTTGCTACTCTGACAACGGACGCCTCCCTGATCGGGTGGGGGGGGCATTATCAGGGCAGAACTGTCCAGGGCACATGGCAACCAGACGAATGCCACTTGCACATAAATGTCCTAGAGATGAGAGCAGTGCTTTTAGCGTTGCAAGCCCTTCAAGACTCTCTTCCCTTGGGAACGATAGCAATCCAGACGGACAATATGTCCGTAGTGTGGTATATCAACAAACAAGGCGGAACCAGGTCCTACCCCCTGTGTCGAGAAGCACTCAGACTGTGGCAATGGGCGATTTCTTCTCAGCGGTTTCTGATAGCAACGCACATGCCCGGGAAGTCCAGTCAAATCAGGACAAGTTGAGCAGAGCTATCCTCATGCCTCACGAGTGGTCTCTGAAAGACTCTGTTGTGAGAGAAATTTTTCTCAAGTGGGGCCAGCCTTGCTGCGACCTTTTTGCTACTCCCCAAACCGCAAGTGGAGAGGTTATTTCACCCTATTCCCTTTACGAGGCCAGCCCAGCAGAGACGCTCTAGTCCAAGTTTGGCCCGGGGACTTCTGTATGCATTTCCTCCTTCCCACTAATCTCTCAAGTGATACAGAAAGCTATCGCTCAGAAGGCCTCGTTGATCCTCATTGCTCCTTACTGGCCTCGACAGGTTTGGTTCCCCTTTCTACATCATTTTCTGTTGGAGCGACCTTGGCATCTGGACCTAGTTCCAGATCTTTTGATCCATCAGTCGGGTCAGTTTCATCGCTCCCTGTCCTCTCTGAACCTCACTGCTTGGTTCCTCCAATTCCAACCTTAGCCAGGCTTCCTCAAATATCTCACTCTGTTCGAGATATTTTGATAGCTTCCCATAAATCTTCCACTAGAAAGATTTATTTGAGTAAGTGGAAACGTTTCGCCTATTGGGCTCAAGGAAGGGACATAGATCATTTCACTGCTTCCATCCAAATGGTCCTTGATTTTCTAGCTGAACTCTTCCATGCAGGTTCATCTCCTTCTACTCTTAAGTTCAACTGGCAGCTATTTCTAACTTTCATGTGGGCATTTCAGAGTCTGCCATAATGTCCCACAAGCTTTGCAAAGCCTTTTTGAAAGGAGTTTTTCTACTCAGACCTCCTATAAGAAATCCTCCTCCTCCTTGGGACCTAAATTTAGTTCTTAGTTCTTTGATTCTTCCCCCTTTCGAACCTGCAGCCTCCTGTTCTTTAAAATTGCTATCATGGAAGACTCTCTTTCTGGTAGCTATTACTTCAGCTAGAAGAGTTTCAGAACTTCATGCACTCAGCTGTCGACCTCCTTATCTGTTGTTCCATAAGGACAGGGTATCTTCTGAACCAACCCGTCCTTTTTACCTAAGATAGCCTCTGCGTCTAACCTAAATCAAAGCATTGATCTCCCTGTGTTTTTTCCAGAATATTCTAATAGGTCTGAACAAAAATTGCATTGGCTAGATGTTCATCGTCAGTTAAGGTACTATTTGGATAGAACCAAACAATTCAGAAAATCTGACCAGCTGTTTGTCTCCTATGCAGAAGGCAGAAAGGGACTTTCAGTTTCAAAGGTATCATTATCTAGATGGCTAACATCTCTGATTTCCCTTGTTTATGAAGTTAGACACCAAAAGCTGCCTAACAAACCTAAAGCCCATTCCACCAGAGCTTTGGCTACTTCTATAGCCTTGCAAGACAGACTGCCTATTGACACCATTTGTGCAGCGGCTACTTGGGCTACTCCTCACACTTTCATTTCTCATTATAAGTTGGATTTAGCTTCTAGGCATAGAGCTAACTTTGGTTCCACTGTTCTCAAGAGTCTGTTCCGTTAGGCCACCCGGGACAAGGTGCTAGGGACGCGGTCCCATGCAGCAAGAATGAAGGCGAGATAGACAACTTAACATATAGAAGTTATGTTCTTACCATAACTTTCCATGTTAGTTGTCTTCTTCTCGCCTTCTTTCTTGCGTCCCACCCTCCTTCCCCCTGGCCTGGACAGATCTAGAGGAGTTTGATTGTGACCTCTCTTTCTACCACCTCTTTACGATAGGTATATGCTCTGCTGTGCATATTTCCTCGAGTCAGGCTTAGGTCACCCTTTCTCTTCCCCTTGTTTTTAGAGGTGGAAATTTTCCAGTATTCCTGGTTGTATTTTTAGCTGGGCCTAGCTCACAAACGAGATCTGAGGTAATTCACGCCTAGCATTGTGGGATATAGGGGCAGCCTCGAGCCGGTGGAACCAACTCTCGAGCTTTTAGAGTGGCAGTCGGGCCGGTCGGCTCCGAACCCATCCAGCAAGAAAGAAGGCGAGAAGAAGACAACTAACATGGAACGTTATGGTAAGAACATAACTTCTATTTTTTGCCCCTGGAGCTCAGGGCAAAGCTATCTCTAAGCAAACCATTTCTTAGAGGATTGCACATTGTATTTCTTTGTTATTCCTTTCATGGCAAGGTCCTTCCTCAAGGGGTTAGGACCCACTCCATAAGAGCAGCTTCCACTTCTGCAGCCTTTTTAAGGGGTGTCCCTACTACCTTCACAAAGCATTCTAGTTTGCCTTTGCTTTCTTAGAGCCAGGGCAGGTTTTGCCACTGCTGTTCTGCAGGGCATTCTCTCTCAATCCTTGATTCTGTTGGTACGTCCTCCCTTTTTCTCTGGGGTTTGGTAATCAACCCATTGGTTAGGACTGCAACAGTGAAACACAGTGAACATAGTACAGTTGTGTACACTTACCATAAATGTAGATGCTCTAGTGTATTCACTGTTGCAGTCCTGGTTTCCCTCCCTCCTTCCCCTATTTTTGGTCCTTTCCTGCTCTCCTTTCCTAAGGTGCAAGCTGAATCTGGTTTCCTTTGCAAAGGTTACTTTATTTTTGGTTTAAGCCTTATTTTCTTGGGGCTCCTGACTGCTATGGCAAGAGACTGAGGAAGTGACGTTGGCTGCCTCCTTTTGTATCAGTCGTCCTGACTTCCTTTATAATCGACGACAGCTGATGTCATATTTACTTACCTTTGGTATTCTGACCGATCGAGGGCTACCGGGAACCGGATAACCCATTGGTTAGGACTGCAATAGTGAATACACTCTAACATCTACATTTATGGTACGTGTACACAACTGTACTTTCCACATGCTGAAATGCCAGCAACATACTATGGAACTTATTAAGCAAAATTATCTACCTTCCCTGACTGTGCAGAAAATAAAGAATTACAGGAGCTTATGCATTCTGCAAGCCAAGTCAGCAAGCATACCCTGCAATGTGGGTTTGACGCCCTAGAAGCATCTTGCAGGGCAGCAGTCACAGGTTCTGTACTTAGAAGGCATGTCTGGTTTAAGGAACAGACCTTGCCAGACCATGTCATATCATATCAAAATTATTGGATGCACCTCTGAACAGAGACTATGTTTGGCAGCAAAGCAGAAGAGGTTTTAAAAAAGATGGAAGAAAAAGCTAAGTCTATGCAGACAAAGATTTTTTTGCAAGTACAGCCTCCAAGATTCAGTAGGCATTGCCCCTCGAAACATTGGTCCTTTCCAGTCCCCTCAACGCCACCTCAGACTAGACTTAGGGGAAGCAAACCCCCAGAAAACCATCTCCGGGTATGCAGAGATCTAAGCAATGGAGTACCTCCACTTCTAAAACAGGGAGTGCTAAGCCACCCCCTTATGGAAAGAATTCATAATGACTTCTCAACTCCTCCAGTCACCTCTGCCCAATTGCTCGGCGCGAGCAATTGGGCAGAGGTGACAGGAGGAGTTCAGATAGGATGAAAACTTGCCTACCATGCAAAAAACTGGGCCTCCATCACCAATGATTGATTGGTCCTCAGCATAGTATTCCAGGGTTGCAAATTTTATTTCCACACTCTGCCAACCCCTAAAGGGTTCCCAGGTCTTTCTCCAAACCAGTGGGCAGAGGCGCAACACCAAGTTCAGTCCCTGCTCTCCAAAAGGGCAATTCATCCTGTTCCTGCAGAACAGCTAGGCCAAGGTTTTTATTCCAGACTTTTCCTGGTACCCAGAAAAGGCACCTGGTGCCCTATCTTAGATCTGTCCATTCTAAACACCTTCCTGGTGGTACCAATATTCAAAATGCTCACCGTACAGCAACTTCTCCCTATGCTGTCCAAAGATGCCTGGTTAGCCACCTTAGACCTAAAGGAGACCTATCTGCATATCCCAATCGGGGACTCCTGCAGGAAATATTTACATTTCAGGGCCGGATCTATGCATTATCAGTTCTCTGCACTTCCCTTTGGCTTATCCACTTCTCCCAGAGTTTTTACAAAATGCCTGGCTGCAGCCATTGCCTTTTGCAGACAAATATTCAAATTTACCCCTACTTGGACAACTGCCTGTTTCAGGCAGACATTCAGGAAAAGCTGTTGCAGCACCTGACATCTGACATTTGTAAAGGACCTTCTAATCTCACTGGAGTACACTATCAACAAAAAGAAATCCAAACTAGTCCCCAGTCAAAATAATTGTATTCCTGGGAGCAAGCTTGGACATAGCATCCCAGTTGGTATTCCTTACTCCAGAAAAACAAGCCTATCTGACAGGCTGCTTCTCTCAAATGGCCACCAGAACCCAGTTATCTTCAAGGAAAATCCTGCAAGCTGTAGGGTTCATGGCCTCCTGCATTCTACTAATTCCATATGCCAGACTGCATATGAGGAAGCTTCAGTGGTGCTTAAGTCTTTGGTGCCAACATTCTCAGGACTTGGAAACCATCATACCTATGATACCTTGTCTAAGGAAAGAGTTCCTTTGGTGGACAGCAGCATGCAACCACAACAAGGGACTTCCCTTTACACAACCCCATGCCATCTAGACCCTATCCACAGACGCATCAGACTATGCCTAGGGTGCACATCTGGAAGGCGGGTACATTCAGGGTCACTGGAGCCCAAATCATATTCATTTGCACATCAACCAGAAAGAGATGCTAGCTGTTTAGCACGCTCTAACAGCTTTCAGATCCCTACTCTGTCCGGGGCCTCTTCTAATCAAAACCGACAACACCACAGTGATGTGGTACATTGACAAGCAGGGGGAACCCACTCTGCAGGCTAGCCATGACCCTTTGGAACACTGCCTTCACCATGCATATTCACCTGCAAGCCCAATTCCTGCCAGGCAACCAAAACATTCTGGCAGACAACTTAAGCAGAAATCTCCTAGACCCACATGAGTGTCAATTAAACCACAACACCTTCAGCGTTGTGACCCAGAAATGGGGTATCCCGAAGGTGGACCTGTTTGTCTCCCCCTACAACCACCAGCTCAGCAAATTCAGCACCAGGGAGCCTCACAGCAAAGCCTGGAAAGTGGATGCCCTGTCTTTCCACTGGGAAAACCTCTCAATCTATGCATTCCCCCCTTCCTCTTCTTACCAGAGTACTACTCAGAATAAGGGAGGAGAGACCAAGGGCAATCCTGATTGCCCCAGACTGGCTACACCAGCACTGGTACCCACTACTGCACAGTCTGTCTCCATTGCCTCCATGTTATCTCCCTCCGATTCCAACTGTCCTGAATCAGCAGGAGGGAGAGTTCTTGCATCCACAATTGCACACCCTGAACCTGGCAGCTTGGCTTTATTCCTTGACTTCTCCTCCAGTGTCCAGCCTAAGCAAGCAGGACGTGAAGCCAGATGACCCAGCACTAGAAAGTCCTATGCTGACAAGTGGAAAAGGTATTGTTCCTGGATCCAGACTAAAGGAGCTGAACCAGCACAATCATCCTTACCTCTCATCCTGGATTACCTAGCAGACCTACTCCACAGGGGCCATTCTTTCTCTTCCATTAAAACCCATGCCTCTGCCATCTCTGCACATTACAGCACTGAGCCACCTCTCTTCTCACACCCTCTCATCAAGCAGTTCCTGAGAGGGGCTAACAGCTTAAGGCCACCAAGAAGAGCCCCTACCCCTGCTTGGGACCTTAACTTTGTGTTGGAAAAGCTCACACACCCCCTTGAGCCTTCAGAGTTAGAATTCCTCTCTTGGAAAACAGCCTTGCTTTTGGCTTTCACTTCAGCTAGAAGAGTGTCTGAGTTACAAGCACATATGGCTGTGGAACCCTTCATCATTAAACATGCTAACAGGGTCTCCCTCAGGACTAACCAAACTTTCATGCCTAAAGTGCTGTCCAGTGTGGCTCTCAACCAATCTATTCATTTGCCGACCTTTTTCCCTAAACCTCAAAGTAAGGGGGAAAGGATCCTGCACTCTTTAGATGTGCACAGACAGCTCAGATTCTACCTGGATAGGACTAAGCCCTTTAGGAAATCTTGAAACACACAAATGCGGTCACCAGGATAGCAAGCTCCCAAAGGCAAAAGCCACAAGGAATGATCTTTCCTTAACGAATACCAAAAGACGTGCCTCCACCAATAAAAAGCATACGGTACCACGAATACTTGAGTAAAACCTTAACGCCAAATTTATTTAAACTAACAAATGCGTTTTCGCTGAAGTACAAACACCATGGAAAACCACCCCCACAAGGGGGTCAGAACACATTCCACTAGGGCAACTTCAACCACTACAGCCTTTCTCAGAGGAGTCCCTACCAGGGACGTTCTAGAAGCTGCATCATGGAGTTCTGTTCATACCTCCAAGCATTACCACCTGCCTATCTTTTCCAAATCCAGGGTGGGCTTTGCAACTGCAGTCCTGCAGGGCATACTAGCCAGCCCCAACTCTTCTTGACTGCCTCCACCCATTCTTCAGCTTTGGGAATCGACCCAAGTGTGATGACTGCAATAGTGAAACACGCAGAACATAGTACAGATGTTCATTGTGTTTCACTGTTGCAGTCATGACTGTAGGGTTCTCCGCTGCCGGCAGGCAGTCCTCGGTCGGCCAGAATCCCAAAGTCTGGGTCCGGCGTCGGCTGTTCAACCATGCTCCCTGACGTCAGAGTGCCAGGAGTACAAATCTGACAGCCGACGCCATGTTCTCCAGTCTTTCTTGCCGTGCGGTGATAGCAGTTCGCAGGTGCCGGTCTGCTGACTCCTGACTCCTGACTATCTTTTTCTGAAAAACTTCAGTCTGAAGACTTTCTCCTACTCAAAGCTAAGTACCCCGTTGGGGAAACTTTTTCTTGCTCCAGTCCGATGTCAGAAAAAGTTAATAATTGTATTCCATGTGGGAAGCAAATACCTCATAAGGATTTTCATTCTTACTGTATTCCTTGCTTAGGCCCTGACCACGACGTAGCTAGTTGTCAGTTTTGTGCTAGATTCAATCAACGTACAATTAAACGAATGTACGATTTTGCTTTTCATTACTTCGGTAGGCGGTTTAATTACAAAATGTCGTCGGATGCGGTTCCGGCTACCAGAGTTCACAAACGACGCAAGGACAAAGACAGGCCTCCGAGGTCCAAATCTGACTATATCGCACAAGCGGAGCCAGCTTCAGGTTCGGCCGTAGTCAGTGAGGTGCTTTTGCAGCCCCTGTCGTCGGCCATTTCGGAACCGATGGCCGAAACGGACTCCCACGAGGAGCCAACTAGGCCTTTGAATATTTCTATTGCAGGACCTTCGGACAATGCTCCTTCGGATGGGTCCGGAGCCGCTGTGCAGGTACCGGCTTCCGAAGGGGTTTTCAGGCCTACTCAGCTTATAATAAAGGCAAAGCCAAAGGCAAAGACTCCTTCCAAATCAAAGACTGCAACACAGGCCTCTTCTGAACCGGCTCCCAAGTCACAGAAACAGTTGCTTAAGATGGCGGAGGATGTACTTACTATGATCAGGGTTCACATCCCCCTCCAGATAAAAGGCCAAGGCAGGAAGTTTATTATGATTCCTCTGATCAGGCTTCTGTTTCTTCAGTTTCCTCTTCTGACCAGGAATATTCTTTCCCTCCTGATGAGGACTCTGATGCTGAGGAATCCATTCCTTCAGCTTCTCCCCCTGAGGATTTCTCTTTTGGGGAACTTTGCATGAAATGAGGGAACATTTCCACTGGGAAGGACAGGAGTATTCGCAATCTAAGAAAAGACTAAGGGATTTTCTTCTTCTTCCCCAACATAGACCCCTGGCTATTCCTCCTATTTTGGATATTGTGGATGATGCTTTTTCAGAGGCTAACCTAACCCCTGACTCCTTTCCCCCTGCTCCTGTTAAGCCTGATAGATATTACAGGGTTCCTGATTCCCCCCAGTTTTTATACAAGAACCCTACTGCTGACCCCAAAACCATTTCTCAGGGTCCTAAGGGAGTTGAGGCTGCTTCTGCTAAAAACCCCATTCCCACTGAGAAGGATTCTAGATCTTTAGAAAGATGGGGCAAAAAAGTGTACACTTCTGCTACTTTATCTATTAGGGCTTTAAACTGTCAGTTTCATATGCTGAAATACCAGCAATTTCTCTTGTCTGTTTTAAAACAAAAGCTTACTTCCATTTCTGCCTATGCAGATAATAAGGAATTTCATGACTTAATGCATGCCACTGAACAAGTTGGGAAGCATGGTTTACACTGTGGATTGGATGCCTTAGAAGCTTCTTGTAGGGCTGCTGCCTCTGGCGCAGTAATTAGAAGGCATGCATGGTTGAAGGAACACAATTTGCCAGAACAAATAAAAGCTAAATTATTGGATGCTCTTGTTCAGCATGATGTTTTGTTTGGATCAAAAGCTGAAGAGATGATTAAAAAGATGGAGGACAAGGTGAAATCCATGCAAACAGTTAAAGATTTCTTACAAGTACAGCCACCCAGATTTATCAGGAATTGGCCTTCAAAAAATTGGTCCTTTCCCAATTCAGACAGGCCTCAGAGGGGTAGATACAGACGCTCCCGAGGAAGGCCTCAAACACAAGCCTCTTATAGACCAAGACAGTGGACTGCTTCCACCCCTAGGGGAGGAGAGGACAGGTCGCAATTTCATAGGAAACAGACTCAATGACTCCCTCTGTTGGGCTGCAGGAACTTCTTGCATGGAAGCCCCTCTCGGAGGAAAACTTTCTCTTTTTCATCGAAATTGGACTCGTATAACCCAAGACAAGTGGGTTCTGGATGTGGTTTCAAGAGGTTACAAATTCCATTTTCATACCCTACCAAGGCCAAGCGGATGGCCAGACCTTCCAAAACATCAATGGACAGAGGCCTTAAACCAGGTGGAAGCTCTTTTGGCTATGAAAGCCATAGAACTAGTACCACTTTCCGAGATGGGACAAGGTTTTTACTCAAGGCTCTTTCTAGTCCCCAGGAAGCAAAATTCATGGAGACCCATTCTGGATCTGTCAGTCTTAAACACCTTTCTAGAGATTCCAAAATTCAAGATGCTTACTCTACAGCAGCTACTTCCAATGCTGTCCAAAAATGCATGGATGGTAACTTTGGATTTAAAGGAGGCATATTTACACATTCCCATCAGGCAGGAGCATGAAAATATCTCAGGTTCAAGGCCGGATCGAGGCACTTTCAATTCTCTGCGCTGCCCTTTGGATTGTCTACTGCGCCCAGGGTCTTCACCAAATGCCTGGCTCCAGTAGTAGCTTACTGCAGACTCGAGGGAATTCAAATTTTCCCTTATCTGGACGACTGTCTTATTCAGGCAGACAGCAAGGAGGTCTTACTCCAGCATCTATGGTTTGTTCAGGATCTCCTCAAGTTCCTGGGATTCACTGTAAACATAAAAAAGTCAAATTTGACCCCCTCACAACAGATAATTTTTCTGGGCGCTTCTTTAAACACAACAACCCAGATGGAATTTCTGACAAACAAAAAACAGTTTCAGCTGGCTTCAACTTTCAAAACCTTGGCAACTTTAACTCTGCTATCTGCAAGGAGATTCCTGCAGGCTTTGGGTTACATGGCCTCCTGCATCCTTCTCGTACCATATGCAAGATTACACATGAGGAAAATACAGTGGTACCTAAAAAGTGTATGGTCTCAGCATTGCCACAGTTTAGACATACTGATCTCCGTCCTGCCTTGTCTTCAAAAGGAATTCCTTTGGTGGTCCAAGGCATGTACTCTAAACAAAGGGAAACCCTTCTGTCTGCCTCCTGCCACTCAGATTACAACCACGGACGCCTCGGATTATGCATGGGGAGCTCATTTTCAGGGCAACTTTCTGCAGGGCCTTTGGACAAAGGATCAGAAGCACCTGCATATCAATTTAAAGGAAATGTTAGCCGTTCAGAAAGCTCTAATGGCCTTCAGAAATCTTCTACAACCAGGACAACTACTACGGACAGACAACACCACAGTTATATGGTACATAAGCAAGGGGGATCTCATTCCTATCCCCTTTGCAGACTAGCCATGGATTTATGGAACACAGCTCTAGCTTGCAATCTGGACTTTCAAGCTCAGTTTCTACCAGGGAAGCTAAACTTCCTGGCAGACAGTCTGAGCAGAAACCTTTCGGATCCACACGAGTGGATGCTGGACACCAAAATATTCAGGATGATAGCAGTCTGGGGATGTCCGCACATAGACCTCGTTGCATCCCATCTCAATCATCAACTACAGAATTTTTGCACCAGGACTTTCCACGAACAAGCTTGGAAAGTGGATGCACTGTCATTCAGTTGGAGAAACCTCTCGGGATATGCCTTTCCGCCTCTTCCTCTTCTTCC
>NC_056735.1:1187081383-1187121383 GCF_019279795.1 Protopterus annectens | reverse complement strand
TGACTTGTTTAGGCCCAGACCACAATGTCCCTCATTGCTGGCTCTGTCTCCTTTTTAATGTGAGAATCATTTGCAGTAGAGCTCTTTTTGTAGAAAATTTTCATGTTCCATCTTCGAATTTCGATATGGGGTCAGTCAGCCAACAATCCTGTCAACATTCCAAAAAAACGTAGAGATAAAGATAGAGGCAGGCCACACACGGCTAAGCCTTCTGACGATGCTATCGCTAAGCAAGTTGTCAGTTCTCTGGAATTCAGTGAGGCACTTTCCAGCCCTGATGCCCGATTTGCTTTCTACACAGGCCTCTGCTGAGACTCAATTGGAGTCCGGTATGCCGCAGACATCCAGTTCGTCTTCCAAGCCTTTGGCTGTCTCTGCCTTGTTTGGGTCCGGAGCTGCGATGCAGGCACCTGCTTCCGAGGAGGCCTTTCTCACTACCGATTCTAGACAAAAAAACTATGTCTTTGCGTTCAACTACCACTTAGAGACTGATGGATTCTCTAAGGTCTAGAAGCCAGGCCACTCCTCGGAAATCTGCTTCTAGCCACCATCTTGCTACTGCTCTCCCACCCCAAACTCAAATGCTTTAAATGGCAGACTATCTCATCTCACTTATCTGATGTACTCAGGCCCCCACTCCAAAAAGGAAAAGGCATCCTTCTCCAGAAATTGACAGACCAAGAGTCTGAGGAATGCGATTATTTTGCTTTTGAAGAGGAACAACATCCCTTAACTGTTTTGAGGATTCAGATGCAGAGGAATCCAAGCCCTTCTGCCTTCCCTCCAGAGGGACCTCTCCTTTGGGGAAACACTTCACTCCCTCAGGGAACATTTTCAGTGGGAATCTCAAGACTTTCCTCAGTCAAGTAAATGACTTGAGTTTCTGGACCTGCCCCAGCACAGACCCCTGGCAATCCCACCTATTTTGGAAGTGGTGGATGATGTTTCCCATGAATCCAGCTTAGCCCCTGATGCCCTGCCTCCTGCTCCAACTAAACCTGACAGCTACTACAGAGCATCTTGCTGCTGACCATGATGTCATTACACAGGGACCCAAAGGTGCTAAGACTAGATGTTAAGATGTCATTCTCGCCTTCACTCTTGCTAGATGGGTTCGGAGCCGATCCTCGGCTCCGACTTGGCCTATACTATAGCTTGAGAGCTATTTTTTACCGGCTCGAGGCAGCCCTATATCCCACAATAGCATGCGCTAACTCCCCAGATCTCGTTTGCCGCTTCGCTGCGAGGTTGCCTTTTTTTGCCGGCTCAGGTCAGTAAAAGAAATTTCAGCAAATTCTTCTAAACTTGAGGTTAGTTTTTTTTTCAAATTATGTCCCATAAACTCTGTAAAGCTTTCCTCAAGGGCATTTTTTTACTCAGACCTCCCATTAAGGATCCTCCTCCACAATGGGACCTGAATTTAGTGTTATCTTCACTAATTCTTCCTCCCTTTGAGCCTGCAGCTTCTTGTTCTCTCAAGCTCCTCTCTTGGAAGACTCTGTTTCTGGTGGCTATAACTTCTGCCGGCTGAGTGTCAGAGCTTCAAGCCTTGTCTACCCATTCCCCTTATTTGGTCTTTCATAAAGACAGAGTAGCTCTCAGAACAAACCCTTCCTTTCTACCTAAAGTTTCTTCTGAATCAAATCTGAATCACACTATTCACTTGCCGGTTTTCTTCCCAAATTATTCAAACCGGGCTGAACAGAAACTACATTCCTTGGATGTTCATCGCCAATTGCGGTATTATCTAGACAGAACAAAACAATTCAGGAAGTCAGAACAACTCTTCCTTTCTTATGCTGACGTGAGGAAAGGACTTCCAGTTTCAAAGGTAACCCTTTCCAAATGGTTAGCTTCCATCATTACCTTTGTCTACGAGTTGAGACATAAACAACTTCCTTCAAAACCTAAGTCTCATTCAACCAGGGCGCTATCGACTTCAACAGCCTTTCAAGCAAGGTTACCTTTAGATGCCATTTGTGCAGCAGCTACTTGGGCTTCTCAACATACCTTTATTACCCATTACAAACTGGATATAGCCTCCAGAAATAGAGATGACTTTGGTTCCACTGTACTCAGGAGTCTGTTCCGTTGAGCCACCCAGGACCAAGGTGCTAGGGATGCTGTCCCATCCAGCAAGAATGAAGGCGAGAATGACAACATTAAGTTATGTACCTACCATAACGCTCCATGTTAGTTGTCTTCTCCTTCTTTCTAAGGCCCTCCCTCCTGCCCCCTAGCCTAGACAGACTTGAAGGTTCTGAGATCCTTCTATTTCATGATATTGCCCCTTTTTCCAAGGTTCCCATATCAGGGGAGTTAGCGCATGGTATTGTGGGATATAGGGCTGCCTCGAGCCGGTAAAAAATAGCTCTCGAGCTATAGTATAGGCAGAGTCTGAGCCGAGGATGGGCTCCGAACCCATCCAGCGAGAAAGAAGGCGAGAAGAAGACAACTAACATGGAACGTTATGGTAGGTACATAACTTCTTAATATTGTTCGTGTTTCACTGTTGCAGTCATCACATTTGGGTTATCTGCCTGCAGGTAGCCATCAGCCGGCCTGAATACCAGAGTCTGGATTTTTGCGTCTGATGCAATCACTTCTTCCATGACGTCAGGTCATCAGGGGTATAAAACCATGCAGCCGTCACCATTACTTCAGTCTTTCTTGCCGTGTGGTGCCCGAAGCAGAAGCAGTTCGCAAGTGCTGGTCGGCTGACTCCTGAAATTTTCATTTTCGAGTTTCAGACCTGAAGTCGTGAAAAAGATAAGTACCTCGTTGGGGATCCTTTTTTTCTTGCTCTAACCGAAAAAATTAACAATTGTCATGCCTGTGGAAAGCAAATACCTCCGAGATTTTCATTCTTACTGCATCACATGTTTAGGCCCAGACCATGACGTCCCTCGCTGTCAGTTTTGTGCCTTGTTCAACACCCGAACTATTCGTTGTCATGCTATTTTTGTAGCTAAATACTTTCGTTCTCTATCTCCGTACTCCGAAATGGCTTCGCTAAGCCATCCGACTACCGATCTTCTGGAAAAACGTAAGGATAAAGGCAGAGACAGACCGCATATGTCCAAAACCGCCACCGATGCATCCGATAAGCTAGTCGCCAGTCCGCCGGTAGTCAGTGAGGTGCTTTCGCAGCCCCTGATACCCGCTACTACAGATTCGCAGGCCTCTACTGAGACCCATTCGGAGTCAGAGATGCTTCTTCGACTATGGAACCTGTGGATGTCTCTACCTTGGATGAGTCCAGGGCCGCTGTGCAGGCACCGGCTTTTGAGTGTGTATTCAGGCCTACCGATTTTCATATTAAACTGACAGTTTCATGTCAGGCTAAAAATACCGAATTCCTCAGGCCTAAAGCTCGCACTAAGCCTAGAAAACCAATGACCAAAGTGCATTCTCAGGCCCATACACCTCAAAAACAAATGATTAGAATGGCTGAAGACCTTATTACATTAATTAGGGGAAGCCAGCCTTCCCCCTGTAAAAGAGACCTAGAACTGATTTTCTTTCTGATTCTTCTGATCAGGAATCTGATAACTGTCTTCCTTCTGACTGCAAGAATTTACCCTTATCTACTTATGAGGATTCTGATGCAGAGGATTCCATTCCCTCTGCTTCCCCTCCAGAAGATTTTTATTTTGGTGAAACCTTGAATACCCTTAGGGAGCATTTCCGCTGGGAAAGCCAGGGCTATTCTGACTAGTAAACCATCCACTAAATGTCCCATCCCTCCAGAATCTACTCCAACCCTATCGCGCCACCAGACCACTAAGATCCAGCAGCAAAAATCGCTTGCAGATCACTAAAGCCAATAACTCTGCTGGTGAAGCACTATTCTCTTGCGTCATAGCCAAATTATGGAACTCACTCCCACCCACAATTACCTCCATACCATCATGCACCCACTTCAAAACTTTACTAAAAGCAACTAAAACATGCTGGCTATGCCCTTGCAACTCCCACTCTAATATCATCCACCCCATCCAACCACTACCTTTCTTTCCACTCCACTAACTACCTTGATTATAGCAAGCTCAGATGCTCATAAGCCAGTACTTATTATACAGCACAAACTGCTTCTTCTTGTAACATTTATTAATGTCTGGTATGCACTTCGCAGATAAAGATTCTAGTTGTCTACTATGTTCTTCATCTGTAAATATGTTGTAAGTAATTGCTATGTAAATTGTTATTCACTATGTAATACAATGTATATACTGTCTGTTTATTTTAACTGTGGAGCTTTTCTCCCCAGGCCTCCGCTGAAAATGGACCTATGTCCAGTCGGACACTCCCGGTCAACAAATTTAAATAAATAAATAAATTCTCAGTCCAAAAAGAAACTTATGGAATTTTTAAACCTGCTGTAACACAAGCCTCTAGTTATCCCTCCTGTTCTGGAGATTGTAGATGATGTTTTCTTGGAATCCATCCTTAACCCAGACACTTTGCTTCCAGCTCCCAGGAAACCTGATTGGTACTACAGAGTACCTGACTCTCACAAATTCCTTTTCAAGAATCCTACTGCGGATCTAGAGACCATTTTCCAGGGACCAAAAGGCATTAAGGCTACTACTGCCACAAATCCTACACCACCTGATAGGGATTCTAGAGCTTTAGACAGATGGGGTAAGAAGGTATATAATTCTGCTACTTTGACCATTAGGGCTTTAAATTGCCAGTTTCATATGTTAAAGTACCAGCAGCATATTATGGGATTAAACAGAAAATGTTGTTGATTCCTGACTGTGCTGAACACACAGATTTACAAGAGTCAATGCATTCTGCTGATGAAGTAGGTAAACCTAATGTGGTTTTGATGCTTTAGAAGCATCTTGCAGGGCTGCTGTCACTGGGACTGTACTTACAAGGCATGCTTGGCTTAAGGAACAAAACTTGCCAGATCATGTTAAAGCTAAATTACTGGATGTACCCTTAAGCCAAGAGCGCCTTTTTGGCAACAAAGCAGAAGTCCTCAAAAGGGTCGAGGAAAAAACTAAATCTATTCAAACTGTTAGATTTCTTACAAGTACAGCCACCTAGATTCAGTAGGCATTGGCCTTCAAGAACTGGTCCTTTCCAGTCCCTTCCAGGCCTTCTCAGTCCAAACCCAGGAGCAGCAGACCACCAAGACTTCAGTCTCAGGCTATGCACAGATCTAAGCAGTGGGGGGCCCCCACTTCCAAAGCAGGGAGTAGTAAGCCACCCCCCTGTGGAAAAATGGCAGAATGACTTATCCTTAACTCTACCAAGCCTTGCTCAGCTACTTGCTCCCTTAGGAGGAAAGCTCCCCCTGCATGCAAAAAACTGGGAACTCGTTATCCAAGACAAATGAGTTTTAAACATAGTTTCCCTAGGATACAGATTCCACTTCCACTCACTCCCATCCCCAAGTGGATGGCCAGACCCCCCCCCCCAAACCAGTGAGTGTAGGCCCAAAAACAAGTGCTCTCTCTCCTCAGTATCGAGGCTATTCAGCCTGTCCCAGCAGAACAAAGGGGACAAGGTTTTTATTCAAGACTGTTCCTGGTTCCCAGAAAAGAAAACTCCTGGTGTCCTATCCTGGGCCTTTCTATTCTCAACACCTTTCTGGTGGTTCCAAAATTCAGAATGCTAACTCTTCAACAGCTTCTTCCTATGCTAGCTAAGGATGCCTGGCTGGCAACTCTAGACTTTGCACATCCCAATAAGGGAATCCTGCAGAAAATACCTACGCTTTAGGGCAGGCTCCATGCACTATCAGTTTTCTGCATTTCCCTTTGGCTTATCTACTGCACCCAAGGTATTCACAAAGTGCCTAGCTCCAGCTATTGCATTTTGCAGGCAGAGAAGTATTCAGATTTACCCATACTTGAACGATTGCCTGATTCAGGCAGAGAGTCAGGACTTGCTATTACAGCACCTGGCATTTGTAAAAGAATTCTAACTTTGTTGGGGTACACCATCAACGAGAAGAAATCACACCTATTATCCTGCCAACAGATTGTATTCCTGGGAGCAAGCTTGAACACAACTTCCCAGATGGCATTCCTCACTCCAGAGAAACGAGTTCATTTGACAACCTACTTCAAACTACTGGCCACAAAAACCCAGCTATCTGCAAGGAAAATCCTGCAAGCCTTGGGGTTCATGGCCTCTTGCATTCTGTTAATTCCATATGCAAGACTGCATATGAGGAAACTTCAATGGTATCTAAAAAGTCTATGGTGTCAACATTCTCAGGACCTGGAAACAATGAATGTTAAGTTGTCTATCTCGCCTTCATTCTTGCTGGATGGGTTCGGAGCCGACCTCGGCTCCGACTCGGCCACTCTAAAAGCTCGAGAGTTGGTTCCACCGGCTCGAGGCTCCCCTTATATCCCACAATGCTAGGCAAGAGTTACCCCAGATCTCGTTTGCCGCTACAGCTTCGAGGTTGGTTGCTTCTACCGGTTCCTGGTGAGTGTTAATTTTTCTTGTAAAAGTTACTCTTTTAAACCCCTTTTAAGTTAGTTTTCTTTCTTAGTTAGTGTAGATTACAAAACTTTATCCCCGACCCTATTTTTTCCGTTTCTTTACCAAATAACCTTTGGTTCTTCCTTTGGGCCCTTAGGCCTTCCCTTCCCTAGTGGAGTGTTTGTGTTTCTTGTAGTTTACTTTAGTTTAGTGTACTTTAAATTCTAGTATTACTACTAAAATTATTATTTTTTCCTGACAGGGTATAACTTGTGTGTTTGGGTGTATGTTTGTGTACACCTGTTAGTCAGGGAAATGTCCAAAGAAGCAAAGGTCTCCGGATTCAAGAAGTGTGATGCGTGCTGTCAGAAAATGTCTCTGACAGACGCTCACACTTCTTGTGTCTATTGTCTGGGGCCTTTGCACCTGCAGGACTCCTGTGCTGTGTGCCATGGCTTCAGCCCCAGGGTCCTGCAGGAAAGAAAAAACAAATTAATTCTTAGAGGCTTACTGAAGCCAGAGGATTCCCTGTCAGTTTCAACAGGGAAGCCCTCTAAGGCATCGAGGTCTTGGCTCCGCTTCTGAGCCGAGACCTCAGGTTGCTCAACCTTGCCTTTATCGGCTCCGGCCGAGCCGATAAGTCTCAGTCCACAGTTTCTGTGGCTCTCGCCCGGCCGGAGCCGAGGTTATTGAGGTTCCCGTGTCGGCTCCGACCAGACCTTCGGAGCCGACAACTAGGAAGAGGTCTAGGTCACCATCTCTTGGCTCCGTTCATTCGGCTCCAGGATCTCCCCTGCTGTCTGAACGGAGCCAAAGGTCTCATTCCTCTAGGTCATCGAGGCTGTCCGATCATGACCTTCAGAGGGTAGTGAGTCGACTACTCAAGTCCGAGGCAGTAGCCCAGATGCTTCAGAGCCCGACTCATCAGTCGGTGCCTGCCCCGGTCCATCAACTTTTTCCTCCTTCGACTCTCTTGAGTTCGGAGCCGGGTCGCGTCGGAACCGAGACTGTGATTACTTCGGAGCCGAGACAATTGTCTTCGGCTCCGTCGTCGGCTCCGTTTTCTTCTTTGGAAGAATCTCGGCGCCGGACTTCCCTCGGCTCGAGGGTGAGTGGCATCGGACCCTTGTCCGACCCCTCTCCTCTCGGGCTTCGGGCGCTGGTGAGTTCGGCTCCGATGTCGGCCTCGGATCCATCACTGTCGGTGCCGAGGGGGTTCTTAGCTCCTCGGACCGGCGACCTCTGGCTCTGCCTGCCGGGGGTGCATTCGAGGTCATGCGGAGTGTGTTAGAGCCTGGCTCTCCCCCACAGTCCGCTCCGCCCCTCCCTCTATGCTGCCTCAGGGTAAGTCGACTCACTCCCTCATCCCGGACCGCAGAGAGCCAGCTCCTCAGGAGCCCCTGTGGGATTTCATCCTCTTCCGAGGCCTCTCCTGATTTGGCAGAAGAGCCCCCTCGGAAGAGGAAGTGCAAGAGGAAACACATTGACTCACCTGAGTCTATCACGTCAGACACAGATTTGGATGATTCTGAGGGTTCCCCCCGTTCCCCTTCTGAAGATGTCTCATTTGCAGACATTCTGGAGATCCTGAAACAGAGGGGAAATTGGCCAGCCCTCAACCCTTCGGAGGACGAATCTGTGTATCTTGAGGCGTTTGGCTCTCGCCCTTCCACCTCCTGGGTGTCCCCTCCCTTCGACCCCCTCATGCAGGTGGTTGCTAAGAAGGCATGGACGGCTCCTGATTCAGTGGACCCCACTCCCAGGAGACCCTCTAAGTTCATCACAGCTCCATCAGACAAGCAATTTTTATCAAAAGGAGTTTCTGTGGATGCTATGGTGGTAGCTGCTGCCACAAAGAAGGAACTGGCTGATCCTTCAGTGCCTGTCCATCCACCTAACAAGGAATCTAGGTCCATGGATAGGTACGGGAAGCGGATGTTCTCCTCAGCGACATTTACCATGCGTTCGCTGAACTACCTGTGCCATTTCACTCGTCTTCAAAGGGACTTGATCAAGGAAGCGAGTGAAATGTTAAAGGATCCTACAGCTGTGGGTTTCCAAGAAAAGATGAACACGCAGCTGGCTACCCTTAATTCCATATCCAACTCCTCCATGCGCCTCCTCTCTTATGCGGCCGATGGAGCGAGCAGAGCCGCAGGGACAGGTGTAGCCTTACGTAGGCACGCCTGGATGCGGCTATGCAATTTTGCGGACCCTTTCAAGACGTCTTTCACGAACTCCCTTTGATGGATCATCTCTCTTTGGTCCTCAAGTGAAAGAAACCCTGACTAGGTGCGAGACTGATGGCAAGACCCTTTCTGCCGTCGGAGTCCGTTTTTCGACTCCTTCTAGGCCTTACCCCAAAGGCCAGAAGGGTGGGAAGATGTGGTTCCGTAAACAATCTCAAGGGACTTCGCCTGACGACAGAGTCGCTTTTCCTACCAAAGGCAGAGGTGGGAATAACAATGGTAGACGTCGCCCTAGGGGCAGGGGGGGTCTGCAGAACCAGGGCAATCGGGAAGCCTTTCCTGACAAGCCTTTTCAGCATCCCTGAGGTGTTGCCCGACTGCCCATCTTCGGAGGCAGTCGGGGGAAGATTGTCACTGTACCCAGAAGCCTGGCTATCCCTGACTCAAGACAAATGGGTACAGTCCATCATTTCCGAAGGCTATTCTATCCGCTTTCTTCGTTTTCCAAATCAGTCAAAAAAATCCCTTCCAGATGTTCCACCCGCTCAAAGGGATATAGCAGCTTTGGAAATTTCAAAACTGCTTGCAAAAAGAGCAATTCAGCCAGTGCCAGCAGACCAACAAGGATCCGGAATCTACTCAAGTTTCTTTTTAGTTCCAAAGAAAACAGGGGACTGGAGACCGATTTTGGATCTCAGTGTCTTGAACAAATCAGTCAAAACAAGATTTCGAATGGTCACGCTGCAATCCATTCTTCCCCTTTTGGGCAGAGGAAACTGGATGTGCTCTATAGACCTTCGGGATGCGTACTATCACATAAAAATGAACAGACGCTCCAGAAGATTCCTCCGCTTCAGGCTGGGAACCAGTCATTTTCAGTTCAGGGCCCTGCCCTTTGGTCTCACCACTGCCCCCCGGGTGTTTACCAAATGCATGGCAGTGGTAGCTTCTCACCTGAGACGACAAGGATTTCAGGTGTTTCCATATTTGGACGACTGGCTTCTCACAGCTCCCACCAAGCATCTCCTTCTGATGGCCAGAGATTATACTTTTCGCGTTTGTCAAAAACTGGGTATTTCAATAAATTGCAAAAAGTCTGTTTTGTCGCCTTGTCGTACTATTACCTACATAGGCGCAAATTTAGATACTATAAACATGTCTGCAAGGCTAACGAACCAAAGGATATCAGACATTCACAAATTGGTGTCACTTCTTCTCAACAACAACAGAGTCAAAGCCAGGTTAGTTCTAAAGGTGATGGGAATCATGGCAGCGGCCATACCTCTTCTTCCATTGGCCAGATACCACATGCGGATCCTTCAGTGGATGCTTTTTACTCAGTGGTCATACCGGGAACTTCCAATGTCTCACACCATTATAATCACGCAAGCGTGCAAAAGCATCTCATGTGGTGGATGTCTTCCCCAGCTCCTGTCGGAAGACCATTTGTTCCACCTCCTCCGGTTGCTACTCTGACAACGGATGCCTCCCTGATCGGGTGGGGGCATTATCAGGGCAGGACAGTCCAGGGCACATGGCAACCAAACGAATGCCACTTGCACATAAATGTTCTGGAGATGAGAGCAGTGCTTTTAGCGTTGCAAGCCCTTCAAGACTCTCTTCCCTTGGGAACGATTGCAATCCAGACAGACAATATGTCTGTAGTGTGGTACATCAACAAACAAGGCGGAACCAGATCATACCCCCTGTGTCGAGAAGCACTCAGACTGTGGCAATGGGCGATTTCTTCTCAGCGTTTTCTGATAGCAACGCACATCCCGGAAGTCCAATCACATTGCGGACAAGTTGAGCAGAGCTATACTCATGCCTCACGAGTGGTCTCTGAAAGACTCTGTAGTGAGAGAAATCTTTCTCAAGTGGGGTCAGCCTTGCTGCGATCTTTTTGCTACTCCCCAAAACAGCAAGTGCAGAGAATATTTCACTCTGTTCCCTTTACCAGGCCAACCCAGCAGGGACGCTCTAGTCCAAGTTTGGCCCGGGACTTCTGTATGCATTTCCTCCTTTCCCACTGATCTCTCAAGTAATACAGAAAGCTATCGCTCAGAAGGCCTCATTGATCCTCATTGCTCCTTACTGGCCTCGACAAGTGTGGTTCCCCTTTCTACATCAATTTCTTTTGAGCGACCGTGGAATCTGGACCTAGTTCCAGATCTTTTGATCCACCAGTCGGGTCAGTTTCATCGCTCCCTCCCCTCTCTGAACCTCACTGCTTGGTTCCTCCAATTCCAACCGTAGCCAGGCTTCCTCAATTATCTCACTCTGTTAGAGATATATTGATAGCTTCCCATAAATCTTCCACTCGAAAGATTTATTTGAGTAAGTGGAAACGCTTCTCATATTGGGCACAAGGAAAGGACATAGATCCTTTCACCGCTTCCATCCAAATAGTCCTTGATTTTTTAGCTGAACTCTTCCATGCAGGTTCATCTCCATCTACTCTTAAGGTTCAATTGGCAGCTATTTCTAACTTCCATGTGGGTATTTCTGAATCTGCCCTAATGTCCCACAAACTTTGCAAAGCTTTTTTGAAAGGAGTTTTTCTTCTCAGACCTCCTATAAGAAATCCTCCTTCTCCTTGGGACCTAAATTTAGTTCTTGCTTCTTTGATTCTTTCCCCTTTCGAACCTGCAGCTTCATGTTCCTTGAAATTATTATCATGGAAAACTCTCTTTCTGGTGGCTATTACATCAGCCAGAAGAGTTTCAGAACTTCAAGCACTCAGTTGTCGTCCTCCTTATCTTTTGTTCCATAAGGACAGAGTATCCTTACGAACTAACCCGTCCTTTTTGCCTAAGGTGGTTTCAACATCAAATTTAAACCAAAGCATTGACCTCCCTGTCTTTTTTTCCAGAGTATTCCAATAGGTCTGAACAAAAGTTACACTGCCTGGATGTTCATCGTCAATTAAGGTACTACTTGGATAGAACAAAACAATTCAGAAAATCTGATCAGCTGTTTGTCTCCTATGCGGAAAGCAGAAAGGGACTTTCAGTTTCAAAGGTATCATTATCCAGATGGCTAACATCTTTGATTTCCCTGGTATATGAAATTAGACAACAGAAATTGCCTAATAAACCTAAAGCCCATTCCACCAGAGCTTTGGCTACTTCTCTAGCCTTCCAAGACAGACTGCCTATTGACACCATTTGTGCAGCGGCTACTTGGGCTACTCCTCACACTTTTATTTCTCATTATAAGTTGGATTTAGCTTCTAGGCATAGAGCTAACTTTGGTTCCACTGTTCTCAGGAGTCTGTTCCGTTAGGCCACCCGGGACAAGGTGCTAGGGACACGGTCCCATCCAGCAAGAATGAAGGCGAGATAGACAACTTAACATATAGAAGTTATGTTCTTACCATAACGTTCCATGTTAGTTGTCTTCTTCTCGCCTTCTTCTGCCCCACCCTCCTTCCCCCTGGCCTGGACAGACCTAGAGGAGTTGTGATCGTGACCTCTCTTTCTACCACCTCTTTCTTAGTCATATGCTATTATGCATATTTTTTGGTTCAGGATGTAGGTCACCCTTCTTTCTTCCTGTTGTTAGAGGTGGATTCTGTTTTACAGTTATACTGTTATTGTTATAAGCTGGGGTTAGCTTACAAACGAGATCTGAGGTAACTCTCGCCTAGCATTGTGGGATATAAGGGGAGCCTCGAGCCGGTGGAACCAACTCTCGAGCTTTTAGAGTGGCGGAGCCGAGGTCGGCTCCGAACCCATCCAGCAAGAAGAAGGCGAGAAGAAGACAACTAACATGGAACGTTATGGTAAGAACATAACTTCTATTTTCCATCACCCCTTGTCTAAGGGCAGAGTTCCTATGGTGGGCAGAGGCCTGCTACCACAACAAGGGACTCCCTTTCACTCTACCCCCTGCCGCCCAAACCCTAACAGACGCATAAGACTAAGCATGGGGGGCTCACATGGCAGGGCAGTGCATTCAGGGCAAATGGAACCCAAAACAGATGCACCTGCATATCAATCAAAAAGAAATGTTAGCTGTACAGAATGCTCTGACAACCTTCAAAGGCCTTATTCTTCCAGGGCAACTATTGGTAAAGTCAGACAACACCACAGTTTTGTGGTACATAAGCAGGGGGGAACCCACTCTGCAGACTAGCCATGGCTCTGTGGAACACAGCCTTGAGCTACCAAGTGAACCTACAAGCTCAATTCCTGCCACGCAAACTAAATTCACTGGCAGACGACTTGAGCAGAAATCTCATGGACCCACAGGAATGGAAACTGGAACCCAAAATATTCAAGCTCTTGAGGAACAAATGGGGGGACACCAGAGGTAGATCTGTTTGCCTCCGCTCAGAACTACCAGTTGAACAAAGTTTGCACCAGAACTCACAGTCAAGCTTGGAATGTGGATGCCCTGTCCTTTACCTGGGAAAGCATCTCAGTTTATGCCTTTCCCTCTGTGCCTCTTCTCTCGAAGGTTCTACTAAAGATCAAACAGGACAAGCCAAGGGCAGTACTGATTGCACCAGACTGGCCATGCCAGCACTGGTACCCCCTTCTGCGCAGTCTGACAGTGCTGCAACCTTGGCACCTGCCTCAGACACTCTCCCTGCTGTCCCAGCAGGCGGGTCAGATTCTCCACCCTGGATGACATTCTTGAAGCAAGGAGGCCTAGTACTAGAAAATTCCATTCAGAAAAGTGGAAAAGATACTGTTTCTGGAGCCAGGCTCAGGGGATGGGCACAACTGTGCCCAGCTTACCTCATATTCTAGATTATTTAACAGAAATGTTCCACAAGGGCCTATCTTTCTCTTCAATTAAGATTCATGCCTCTGCCATATCAGCACATTATAATACTGAGCCCACCCCTCTTCTCTCATGCCCTGCTAAAATAATTCTTTAGAGGGGCCAAAAATTTAAGACCCCCCTGGGAGAGCTCCCACTCCAGCAGGGGACTTTAACTTTGTATTGGAAAAACTCCCTCTTCTCCCCTTTGAACCAGTTGCTACAGCAGAGTTGAAATTCCTTTCTTGGAAAACAGCTTTATTTCTAGCCATCACTTCAGCAAGACGAGTGTCTGAACTGCAGGCCCTCATGGCAGTGGAACCCTTTATTATCTTCCATGTGGACAGGGTTTCCCTCAGGACTAATCCATCTTTTATGCCCAAGGTGGTGTCTAGTGTGGCTCTAAACCATTCCATTCATTTGCCTTTTTTTTCTCTAATCCTCAGAATAAAGGGGAAAGGATACTGCATTCTTTGGACGTACACAGCTCAGATTCTGTTTGGATAGGGCGAAGCCTCTCCGAAAATCTGACCAGCTGTTAATTAGCTTTGCTGCAGGGGCAGAGGGGAAGGCCATTTCAAAGCAAACCATTTCCAAATGGATAGCACATTGCATCCATTTCTGCTACAAACACCATGGAAAACCTACCCCACAGGGGATAAGAATACATTCCACCAGGGCTGCATCTACCTCTACTGCATTTCTGAGAGGAGTCCCTCCCAGGGACATCTTGGAAGCTGCAACCTGGAGCTCTGTACATACCTTCACCAAGCATTACCACCTGCCTGTCTTTTTTACATCCAGGGCTGGATTTGCCACAGCAGTCTTACAGGGCCTTATTGTTAGCCCTAATGCTCTTTAACTACCTCCACCCTTCCTTAGCATTGGGAATCAACCGAAATGTGATGACTGCAACAGTGAAACACGAAGAACATAGTACAGTTGTGTACACTTACCATAAATGTAGATGTTAGAGTGTATTCATTGTTGCAGTCCTGGTTACCCTCCCTCCAGCCCCCTGACTTCTCTTGACTTTTACCTTTCCCCCTTGTTTGGTATATATTATATCATGTGTATTTGCTGGGGGTGTTCCATACCATATAATTGCTTCCTATTGTGGGGGCACCTGACATCTGTGGCAAGAAAAACTGATGTAATGGCGTTGGCTGCATGTTTTATACCCCTGACGTCATGGAAGAAGTGACAGCATCTGACACACAAGTCTGACTACTCTGGTATTCAGGCTGGCTGAGGGCTACCTGCAGGCAGATAACCCAAATACGATGACTGTAACAGTGAATACACACTCTAACATCTACATTTATGGTAAGTGTTCACAGCTGTACTTTCTGCCAAGAATCCTCTTCGTTCTGACAAAGACTCTAGACCACTAGACAGATTGGGTAAGAAAAGTATACACCTCAGTTGTCAGTTGCATATGTTAAAATATCAACAACACACTTTGAAACAATTAAAACAGAAGATTGCTACCTCTCCTGATGGTGCCAACTCAAAAGTGCTGTCAGAATTACAACACTCTGCTTGTCAAGTGGCCCAACACTCATTAGTGTGGATATGATGCCCTAGAGGCCTCTAGCAGGGCAGCAGTGACAGGATCTGTCATTAGGAGACCTGCATGGCTGAAGGAACAACCTCTTCCTGATCATGTCAAGTCTAAACTTATCGATGCACTAGATAAGGAATGCCTTTTTGGTGAAAAAGCTTAAGATGTGCTTAAAAAGATGGAAGACAAAGCAAAATCTTTGGAAACAGTAAAGTATTTCTTTCAAGTTAAACCTCCCAGATTCAGCAGGAACTTTCCCTGTAAGCACTGGGCCTTCCCTGCACCTAGCAGACAGGGCCAAGTTAAGCCCCGTAGGGACAGGCCATCCGGGCCCCTATCCCAGGGCCAGCAAAGAACTGAACAATGGACCACTTCCGACTCTAAGGCAGGAAGTTCTAAGCCAAGCTTCTATGGCAACACTCACAATGACTCTTCCTCCCCCCTCTGCCCTTTTTTCACTTATCAAAAACTAGGAGGAAGGCTTACCCTATTCATTGTGTCTCTATAACCAAGGACCAGTGGGTCTTAAAAAATCATTTTTCAGGGATACAGATTCTCCTTCAGTGAACTCCCTATGCCAAGAAGGTACCCAGACCTCCCCCAAACCAGTGGACAGAGGCATTGAAACCGGTCTAAACTGTAATATCCCAGGGGCAGTAGAACATGCCCCTCCAGATCAAACAGGGAAAGGTTTTTACTCCAGACTATTCCTTGCTCCCAGAAAAGAGGGCACGTGGCACCCCATCCTGGATCTAGCCAAACTGAACACCTCCTTGGTGGTCCTCTGATTCAAAATGGTACATCAGCAAGCAGGGGACACCCAATCTTACCCACTGTGCAGGTTAGCCATGAGTCATCTGGCTTACAGCCACCTCCATGGGGTGACACCTAATTGCCCAATACTTATCGGGGATCAACCACACACTGGTGGACCACCTAAGCAGAAACTTACTGGATTCCCACGAATGGGAGATCCACAGAGAAATCTTTCTGCAAATCACCCAGGAGTGGGGGACCCTAGAAGTAGACCTCTTTGCCTCGCACCTCAACCACCAGCTACACAAGTTGTGTACCAGGGAGTATCACCTCCTAGCATGGAAGGTGGATGCCTTGACCTTCGCCTGGAGCCAACTCTTTGTGTACGCATACCCTCCTCTGCCCCTTATTCCCAAGGTTCTGATGAGAATAAGAGAGGAGAGCCCATGTGCCATCCTCATTGCTCCAGATTAGCCCTGGCAGCATTGGTACCCCTTATTACGTAGTCTGACCTTACAGCCCCCAAAGCTGCTTTCCCTGATGTCAGACCTCTTGACCCAAGAGAGGGGGAAGGTACTGCACCCAGACCTACAGACTCTCAGCCTTCAGCATGGCTTGCAAACTAAAAACTAACCAGGAATCCCTGTTAAGCGAACAGGTCCTGGACATCATCACAGAGGCAGAAGGCCATGCACCAGAAAATCATATGCAGGAAAATGGAAAAGATTCTGCTCGCGGAAACAGTCAGAAGGGGGCAGTACCTCCCAACTTTCCATCCCTCTCATCCTGGATTACCTAGCAGAGTTGCTCAACAGTGGCCTCTTTCTCCTCTATTAAAATCCATGCCTCTGCTATCTGTGCCCATTATGATTCTGACCCACCCCTCTTCTCTCCTTTAAAGCAATTCCTCAGAGGGGCTTCTAATATCCGACCTCCCAGAAGGCCTCCTACACCACTCTGGGACCTGAATTGTGTTACCTCCTTTACAACCTGCCGCTTCAACAGAATTGAAACTCCGATACTATCTGGGCGGTACTAAGCCATTCAGAAAAACAGATCAGCTTCTTGTAAGCTTTGCTCCAGGGGCAGAGTGGAAGCCCATCTTCAAACAAACCATTTCCAAATGGATTTCACACAGTATCCATTTTTGCTACAGACTACATGGGAAACCCATCCCTAAGTCTATCTGTACCCACTCCACTAGGGCAACCTCCACTTCCACTGCCTTCTTCAGAGGAGTACCTACCAGGGACATCTTGGAAGCGGCCACCTAGACCTCTGTCCATACCTTTACAAAACATTACCACCTACCTCTCTCTTTTCCAAGTCTAGAGCAGGGTTTGCATTTGCAGTTCTGCAGGACCTCCTGACCCATACCTAGGACTCAACTTATCCTTCCATCCTTTTCCTAAGCTTTGGGAATCTTCCCACAGGTGATGGCTGCAACAGTGAAACATGAAGACCATAGTACAGTTGTGTACACTTACCATAAATGTAGATAAGAGTGTATTCACTGTTGCACTCTTGGCTTCCCTCCCTCCATCCCCTATTTAACATCTTCCCTTCGGGGGACACAAGCTTCCCAAGGTGGCTTTTAGCCACCAGAACCACATCTCTCTTCCTTTGTGCTTCTGATGTGTTATGGCAAGAAAAACTGATGTAATGATGTCGGCTGCCTTGCTTTATAGCATTGACAATCTGACGTCAGACTACAGGCTACGGCAGCCGGCGCACAAAAATATTGACTCTGGTATTCGGGCCGACCGAGGGCTACCACAGCAGGGGGATATAACCCACAGGTGATGACTGCAACAGTGAATACACACTAATATCTACATATATGGTAAGTGTATACAGCTGTACTTTTCCAGTGGTTCGTTCTTTCTTGTGAGTTGCTTTCCAGAGGTTTGGCTTGCTCATTGGTGAAAGTTCACTTGTCAGCTGTTTCTGCATGTCTGCCAATATCTTTTCCTTTGGCTTCCAGATCTGAAGTAAAACTTTAATCCTTCATATTAAACCTCCCAGGAGACCAGTTCCACCTCCTTGGAATTTGAATTATGTTGTAGAGAAACTTACTGTGGCCCTTTTCAAACCTGCAGCCTCAGCTTCTTTTAAAGTTTTGTACTTGGAAAACTGTTCTTCTTCTGGTAGCTTTAACCTCTGCTAGGAGAGTTTCTGAGATTCAAGCTTTGATGGCTTCCCACCTTTCCTGGTTGTCCACAAGGATAGGGTCTCTTTGCATACCAATCCTTCTTTTATGCCCAGGGTGGTGAATGAATTGTCTCTTAATCTATTCAGTTGCTTACTTTCTTCCCTTCTCCTCAGTTCCCCAGTGAAAGGGGTCTTACACACCTTGAATGTGCATAGACCACTCAGATTTTATTTGGATAAGGCTAAGGCTATCTGAAAGATTGATCAGCTATTTGTTTCTTTCCATCACAGGGCTCTGGGTTTGCTTGTCTCTAAACAGGCAATTTCTCCTTGGATTTCTAAAGCAGTTTTATTTGGTTAGGATTTCCATGGTAAGTCTCTTCCTGCCCCTGTTAAGGCTCACTTAACTAGATCTGTGGCTTCCTCTGGTGCATTCTTTAAAGGCCTGGATACTAACGCTATTTTAGAGGCTGCTACATGGTCTTCTCTGCATTCTTTTACCAAATATTACAAGTTGGACAGCTAGAGCAGGGTTTGCTAGAGCCGTTCTCCATGGCTTTGTGGAAAGCTCTTCTGTTCAAAGCTCCTCTGCTCCTTCCTCCTCCCAGGTTTCCTACTATGTTTTGGCATTCTCCTACATGTAAAGAATACTGCAGAATTTAATAGGGCGACATAGAGTAGTTGTGTAAAATCTTACCGTAACCGTAGATGCTCTCTTTTCTGTGTTGCAGTATTCTGTCCCTCCCTCCTTCCTCCCTTCGTATTCTTTCTTTCCTTCCTTGGATGACATTTTATTGCTCCTTAGGTTTGGTGTTCCTTCTAGGGCATTACAGTTCTAAGGATTGTATATGTAGATGTCCTTTTATGGCTGATGTCAGCACACGTCCCAAGTAGCTAAAAGCAGTTGTATGTTGGCCGGATGTCTGGTCGCTTGGGTGGAGGACTTCCCACATGTAAAGAATGCTGCAACATAGAAGAGAAGGATAGCTATGGTTATGGTAAGATTTTACACAATTATTCTATCCAAGTATTTCCTTACTTGGATGACATATTTCAGGCATCCTCTCCAAAGAGCCTGTGGCAAAATCTTCATTTTGCCATTTCTCTTCTGCAAAGCCTGGGGTTCACAGTAAACTTCAAAAAGTCTTTTCTGACTCCTCCTTAAGACACTGTTTTTCTGGGGTGCAGGATACAGTGTGTGTCTATGCTGGCATCCCCTACCTCCTCCCAAGGCTTTAACTCTCATTGCCTTCTTTCATACTCTTCCGCTGGCCTCTGTAACAGCTGGGGAATTTTTGAGAGCTCTGGTGTTAAGTCATCCATTATCCCTGTGCTCTCCCTCTGGCCAAACCCCACATGAGAAAGTTTTAGTAGTTTCTGAATTTAGTTTGGCTTCAACATGCACATCCCCAAGAATTTGTAGTGCCTCTTCTATCTAGTCTCAGAGGAACTTCAGTGGTGGATCCAACAGTTGTCTCTAAATCCAGGGCTCCCTTTTCACCCCCCTCTTCCCTCTCGGGAGCTGTTCACAGATGCTTCAGACATAGGATGGAGAGCAGCTTTTGGCTCCCTGAAGGTGCAGAGGGTGTGGTCTCCTCTTCCACAGCATGAGCACATCAGTGTCCCAAGAGGGAAGAGCTCTTCTGCTGGTGCTTCAGGCTTTTCATCCCCCCCCCCCCCCGGTCCTTTCAAGGTATTTAAAGACAGTACAACAGCGATGTGGTTTGTAAACAAATGGGGGGGGGGGGGTCAATCTTATATTTGTCGGTTGGCACTCCTAGTTTGGGCTCTTGCTATCAGGTTTCAAGTGACACTTCAGGCAATTTACATTCCCTCAGGTCAAAACATTGTGGCAGATAAATGCTCTAAGCAGGTCCTTAACTCAATCCCATAAATGTATCCTTCAGAGAGATGTGTTTCTGGACATTGCCCACCAATGGGATATCCTCATATAGATCTTTTTGCCTCCCCTGTGACCAGACAACTTCCTGTGTTTTGCAACGGAGTTCCAGGTCCTCTGGTTTGGAAGGTGGACACCCTTTTTTTTGGAACGAGAAGTTTTTTTTTGCTTTCCCTTCCCCTCATTCCAAAAGTCCTATTCAAAATTCAACAGGATGCTCCCAAAATCTTGTTAGTGACTCCCCTTTTGGCAGAGACCGCATTGGTTCCCTCCTCTTCTGCATTTAGCCAAGAGCAGTCATCACAAGTTAGCTCAAGGGGTGGATCTGCTCACACAAGACAAGGGATCTCTCGTACATCCTCACCTGTCCACTCTTCAACTGGCTCTGTGGGTAATTGGATTTTGATTCCACATGCACCTTTTTTTCTTAGGATGTACTTAGGGTCCTGTAGGTGACCTGGAAACCCAAACTAGGAACTCCTACTGGCCAGGAAACCCAAACTAGGAACTCCTACTTATCCAAATGGAAGAGGTTTTCTGTTTGGTGTTTTTATGGTAACTTGGATCCACTTTCTGTGGATGTTCCTTGAGTTCTTTATCTTTGTGAATTGCTCAATGCTGGTTTGGCTTATTCTTCTGTTAAGGCCCACTTATAAGCTATCCCTGCTTGTCTGCCTTTATCTCCACCTTTAGCTTCTAAGTTTGAAGCTAAACAATTCCTGAAAAGGAGTCCATGTTAGGCCTCCCTGGAAGCCTGTTCCTCCTCCCTTGAATCTTAATTTCGTTTTGAAAAAAATTGATTGACTCGTGCTCCTTTTGAGCGTGCAGCTTCAGCTTCCTTGCAGCATTGCTCTTGGAAGACTGTATCTTTGTTAGCCCTTACTTCTACTAGACTGATGTCTGAGCTTCAAGTACTTATTGGCTTGTCCTTTTTTGGTGTTTCATACGGGCAGGGTTTCCTTGTGTACTAATCTTTTTATGCCCAGTGTGGTGAATGAGTTGTTCATTAATCCGTCTATTTGCCCACTTTTTTCCCTTTTCAGTCTGCCAGTGAGAAAGTGCTGCACATGTTTGAATGTGCATAGACAACTCAGATTTTGTTTGGATAAGACTATTAGGAAATCTAATCTGCTTTGTTTCCTTTCATCCTATGTCCTTAGGATTTGCTGTATCCAGGCAAACTATTTCTTCTTAGGTTTCAGAAGCTGTTTCTTTTATTTCTTTCATGATAAACTCCTTTCTTATTCTGTCTGGGCTCATTCTACTAGAGCTGTAGCTTCTTCTGGTACCTTTTTTTTTTTCAAAGGTTTGGTTGCTAACTCTATTCTTGAGGCAGTTACCTGGACTTGTGTGCATACATTTACCAAGCATTAAATGTTGCATTAAAAGTTGGATGGAATCGCCAGAGCTAGAGCTGGTTTTGCTAGGGCCATCCTTCATAGCTTCCTAGAGGGCTGTGCTGGTCCTTCCTCCTCCTACGTTTCTTCCTGAGCATTGGCACTCTGTCTATTGTAATGATGCTGCAACAGTGAAATGGAAGGACAATATTACAGTTGTGTAAAATCTTACTATAACAGTAGATGTCCTATTCAGTGTTGCTGTATTTACGCCCTCCATCCCCTGGTCCATTTCTCTTCTCTTTTGGATGTACTGATTACCTCACTTTTCCTTGGTTCCTTCCGGGGCTCTCAGTTTTGATGGTGGTATGTCCAGACATTGCCTTTATGCCATATGCTATGTGAGGAGCATGCATGTGACGTACGGCATACCTTAAAACAACCTAAATGCTTTGGTATACGGCGGGATGTCTGGCCGCATTTGGCAGGGGATCCCCATTGTCATGATTACTGCAACAGTGAAGAGAAGGACATCTACAGTTATGGTAAGAGTTTACACAACTGTACTTTCATCTTGTATGAAGATAAGACATATAAACAGCCAGTGTCAAAGCAGTGTGTTTCCAGATGGTTGTCTGCTGCTGTTGCTTTTTTATACTCACCACAATAAACCACTTTCAGGCAGAGTTGGGGCCATTTCACAAGAGCTTTAGCTTTTTTGGTGGCTTTTTGGAAAGGGGTAGACTCTTACTAAAATATTGTAGAGGCAGCAGTTTAGTTCTCTGGACAAAATTTTACAAAACATTAAAAATTGGATTGATTTTCCTAGACCAGGACAGGCTTTGCTATGACTGTGCTCCAGGAGCTTCTGGATTATTGGTTTACTTTTTCTTCTCCCTTCTTGGTTATTAAGATATGGCAATCGACCTAAAGAGTTGGGACTACTGCAGCAGTGAACTAAAAGTCGAACGTAGTGCAGTTGGGTAAGTAAACTTGTCATAACAGTAGATGTTCTAATAGATCACTGTTGAAGTAGCCGCCCCACCCTCTAGCCTCATTATTTTGAATGTTTCCTTTTTTTGTCTTGCCAGGTTGTGGGTGTATAGACCCTTGTGTATATAGGTTCATAGATTAGTACTAAGCTAACTGCCCTTGTGAGCCATTTTAAGCCTGACCAATTCTCCCTTGTGAGACTCAAACCCTGCACCTTTTGCTTGCAAGGCAAACACCTTAACCATCAGGCCACCCTCCAAACCCTTTTGTTTTTGGAGTTTACCATTGGGTTTGCTTAGCATTGCTCTTTCAGGGTTCTTGCCTCCTTTCTAGACTAAAAGCTCTGACTAATTTTTTGCTTTACCTTTTTATTGCAGCTTCCGTAAGCTCCTGATTAGAGCAGGTAGAAGGCGATATTAACCTTTGAAAGCTTAGACGGTCACTGGGGTGGGGTCCAAATTGCTTAGCCTATTGCAACAGTGATTTATTAGTAGATGTACGGTTAAACTGTTTCCTTACACAACTGTACTGTAAGTATTTCCATATCAGCACACACACACATGCAGAGACAGATGGAATCACACAAAAATACATGTGTGCAGGGACATGTGTGCACTCACTCGCTCACTCACTCGCTCACTCACTCGCTCACACACACACACACACACACACACACACACACACACACACACACACACACACACACACACGTGCGCGCATCCGTCCAACAATTACAGCGACTTTGACCAATACACCTTTCCTGTCATTGTGATCAAATGAATGAGGGGAAGAAAAGTATGCAATGCAAAGCATTGCAATCCCCTCCCCCTCTGTCCCTGATTTTCCACAATGTCATTTATTTGCTTTCTTTTATTTTCTGTTCAGTCGTTGAGGATTATAGTTAATCAATAAAGACATTGTAGCTTCAAACTGTATATTGTTCAGGTAATGCCTGTTAATGAAAAGCCTCTTCGGATCCAAATTCTTGAGGAAATAAGTTGAAGTGTTTGCTTTCCCTCCATCTTTCTTGATCAGTAATGCTCTTCTGTCACATAGAGAGAGAAAGACACACACTCTTTAAATTTTTTTTCACTCCTCTAAACACTGATAATTTTTTTTTTTTTTTTAAGCAATGCTTGGTGAAATTTAAGTAAAATTATAATTCCTAGCTGGTAAGATGTTCTTCGTGTTTCACTGTTGCAGTCATTACATTTGGGTAATCTGCTGGCAGGTTACCCTCAGTCAGCTTGATTAACAAGTCTTGGGTCCTGCGTCGGTTGCTGTCCCTTCTTCCATGACGTCAGGGGTATAAAACATGTAGCCAACACCATTACATCAGTCTTCCTTGCCGTGCGGTGCCCGAAGCAGAAGCAGTTCGCAAGTGCCGGTCTGCCGACTCCTGAAATTGTCGTTTTCGAGTTTCAGAACTGAAGTCTTCAACTTAAAGCTAAGTACTCTGTTGGGGAAACTTTTTCTTGCTCCTTACCGATGTCAGTAAAAGTTAATAATTGCATTACTTGTGGAAAGCAAATACCTCATAAAGATTTTAATTCGTACTGTATTCCTTGCCTAGGCCCTGACCACGATGTGCCTTGCTGTCGGTTTTGTGCTTTATTTAATCAGCGCACTATCCGTCGTTGGTACATTTTTGCCTCTAAATGTTTTGGTTCTCAGTTTAATTATCCAGAAATGTTGTCGGTTAGCCATCCGACTACTGGGATTCCGAAAAAACGCAAAGATAAAGACAGAGACAGGCCGCCGAGGTCCAGAACTGCCGACGACGCTTCTCCTAAGCCAGTACTCAGTGAGATGCTTTCGCAGCCCCTGATACCCGCTACTTCTGATTTGCAGGCCTCTACTGAGACCCATTCGGAGTCCGGTATGCCGTGAGATACTTCGCTTATGGAACCCGCGGATGTCTCTACCTTGGATGGGTCCGAAGCCGCTGTGCAAGCACTGGCTTCTGAGAGTGTATTCAGGCCTACAGACTTGCATATTAAATCGACACCGCCTTCACTTCTAAGGCCTAAATCTTGATCCATGTCTAAAAAAACCGACGCCCAGGCCACATGTTCAGACGCTATGCCTAAAAACCAAATGATAAAAATGGCTGAAGATCTAATTAGAGTAGAGTAATCAGGGTAGTCAACCCCCCCCCCCCCCCCCCGACTAAGAGGCCTAGGCCTGAGCTTGATAATGAATCTTCTGATCAGGATTCTGTTTCTTCTGACTCTTCTAATTACCTGGATTTGTCCATACCTACTTAAGGATTCCATTCCCTCTGCTTCTCCTCCTGAGGATTTTTCTTTTGGGGAAACCTTACATACTTTAAGGGAGCATTTCCACTGGACAAGCCAGGAATTTTCTGATTCAAAAAAGAGGCGTAGGGATTTCCTTCTTCCTCAGCATAGGAATTTGGCTATACCTTCTGTACTAGACATTGTTGATGATGTGTTCTCGGAATCCAGTTTGGCCCCTGATTCTCTGCCTTCGGCTCCTAGTAAACCTGACCGATCTTACAGGGTTCCCGAGTCCCACAAGTTCCTTTTCAAAAATCCTGTTGCAGATCCAGAAACCATTTTTCAGGGGCTCAAGGGCATTAAGGCTTCTACTGCTAAAAATCCTACCCCTTCTGAAAGAGACTCCAGGGCGCTGGATACATGGGGCAAAAAGGTTTATACTTCTGCAACCTTGGCAATCAGAGCTTTAAACTGTCAATTTCATATGTTAAAATATCAACAGCATATTATTGGACTGCTTAAACAGAAAATGATGTTGATTCCTGACTGTGTGGAAAATAAAGATTTACAGGATTTAATGCATTCTGCTGAACAAGTTGGAAAACATACTTTGCAATGTGGTTTTGATTCTTTAGAGGCCTCTTGCAGGGCTGCTGTTACAGGGTCTGTGCTTGGAAGGCATGCTTGGCTTAAGGAGCAATCTTTGCCTGATCATGTTAAAGCTAAACTGTTGGATGCACCTTTAAATCAGGACCGCCTGTTTAGCAATAAGGCTGAAGAAGTTCTTAAAAAGATGGAAGATGAAGCTAAATCTTTGCAAACTGTTAAAGATTTTTTTACAAGTGCAACCTCCAAGATTTAGTAGGTGCTGGCCTACTAAGAATTGGTCCTTTCCAGCCCCTTCCAGATCCTCTCAAGCCAAACCCAGACACAGCAAAAACTCCAGGTTTCAGTCCCAGAACCAAGCAGTGGGGGGCCTCCACTTACAAATCTGGAAATAGCAAGACACCCCCCTGTGTGGTAAACAGTCTCAATGACTTCCTTTTAAAATTCCCAAGCACTTATCTTTTAACTGCCCCTTTGGGGAGAAAGATTGCTCTTCATGCAAAGAACTGGGAAATCGTAACCCAGAACAAATGGTTTTTAAATATAGTGTCTCAGGGATACAAATTTCATTTCCACACGTTGCCGACACCAAACGGGTGGCCAGACCTGCCCCCAAATCAGTGGGCAGAGGCTCAAAAACAAGTACTTTCCCTCTTAAGCATGGGAGCTATTCAACTGGTACCAGAAGAGAAAAAGGGACAAGGTTTCTATTCCAGGCTTTTTCTGGTACCCAGAAAAGACAAATCATGGTGTCCAATCCTGGACCTGTCTACTCTAAACACCTTTCTGGAGATTCCAAAATTCAAGATGCTGTCTCTTCTCCAGTTACTTCCTATGCTAGGCAAAGACGTGTGGTTGGCAACTCTAGATTTAAGCTAGGCAAAGACGTGTGGTTGGCAACTCTAGATTTAAAAGAGGCATACCTGCACATCCCAATCAGGGAATCTTGCAGAAGATACCTCCGCTTCAAAGCAGGCTACTTGCATTATCAGTTCTCTGCACTGCCCTTTGGCTTGTCTACTGTGCCCAGGGTATTCACAAAGTGCCTAGCTCCAGTGATTGCATTTTGCAGGCAAAAAAATATTCAAATATATCCATACCTGAACTATTGTCTAATTCAGGCAGAAAACCAGGGCATACTGTTAAACCATCTGGCGTTTGTAAAAAAGGTTCTAACTTGTCTGGGGTTCACCATAAACGAAAAGGAATCACAACTGGTACCCTGTCAACAGATTACATTCCTGGGTGCAAGCTTGAATAAAACTGCCCAGGCAGCTTTCCTCACGCCAGAGAAGCAAATTCATTTGGTAACTTACTTCAACCAAGTGGCCACAAAAACCCTGCTATCTGCAAGACAAATTCTGCAAGCCATGGTGGGGTTCATGGCCTCTTGCATTCTTCTAATTCCATATGCAAGACTGCATATGAGGAAACTACAGTGGTGTCTATGAAGTCAACATTGTCACAGCCTGGAAGCAATGATTCCTATCATACCTTGCCTACGCCTGGAGTTCCTATGGTGGGCAGAGGCCTGCCACCAAAACAAGGGACTACCATTCACACTACCCCCTGCTGCCCAAACCCTAACTACAGATGCATCAGACTGTGCATGGGGGGCTCATCTGGCAGGGAAGTGCATTCAGGGCAAGTGGAACCCAAATCAAATGCACCTATATCAATCAAAAAGAAATGTTAGTTGTACAGAATGTTCTGACAGTCTTCAAGGACTACATTCATCCAGGACAACTAATGGTAAAGACAGACCAACACCACGGTTAAGTAGCACATAAACAAGCGGGAGGGTACACATTCCTACCCCCTCGGCAGACTAACCATTGCATTGTGGAACACAGCCTTGAGCTTCCAAGTGCACCTACAAACTCAATTCCTGCCAGGAAAATTGAATACACTGGCAGACTGACAGACTAAGCAGAAACCTCATGGACCCACACCAGTGGAAACTGGAACAACGGATTTTCAGCATGTTGGCAAGCGAATGGGGGAGCCCAGACATAGATCTATTTGCCTCTCCCCAGAACTACCAGTTGGACAAGTTTTACACAAGGACTCCCCACAAACAAGCCTGGAAAGTGGATGCCCTGTCCTTCAGCTGGAAAAACCTATCGGTATACGCTTTTCCCCCTCTGCCTCTGCTCTCCAAAGTTCTACTAAAAGTCAAACAGGACAAACCAAGGATGATTTTAATTGCTCCAGACTGGCTGCACCAACACTGGTACCCCCTCCTGCGCAATGTGTCACAAATATCTCCATGGCACCTGCCTCTGATTCCTTTCCTGCTTGTCTCAGCAGGAGAACCAAATTCTGCACCCTCAGCTTCCAACATTGAACCTTGCAGCCTGGCTAATCACTTAAATTCATCCTCATCATCCCTCAGCAAACCTGTAATGGATGTCCTCTTGGAAGCAAGGAGACCTAGTACTAGAAAATCTTATGCTGACAAATGGAAAAGATTAAGATTCTGTGCCTGGAACCAATCTTTAGGGATGAGCACAGCAGAGCCCAATATACCTCAGATTTGGCAATACTTAACTGAGATGCTTCACAAGGGCCTGTCTTTTTTCCTCCATTAAAATACATGCCTCAGCTATTTCAGCTCACTATAACACAGAACCACCCCTCTTCTCTCATCCTCTGCTCAAGCAGCATCTCAGAGGGGCAAATAACTTGAGACCACCCAGGAGAGCTCCTACCCCTGCCTGGGACCTTAACTTTGTTTTGGAGAAACTCACTCTACCTCCTTTCGAGCCAGCTGCTACTGCAGACTTAAAATTTCTTTCTTGGAAAACGGCCTTCCTTTTAGCAATCACTTCAGCTAGAAGGATATCTGAGTTACAGGCCCTTATGGCAGTGGAGCTTTTCATCATCTTTCATGCGGACAGGGTATCTCTCAGGACCAATCCATTCTTTATGCCCAAGGTGGTTTCCAGTGTGGCTCTTAATCAGGCCATTCATTTGCCAACCTTCTTTCCCAATCCACAGAACAAAGAGGAACATATTCTGCATTCCTTGGATATGCACAGACAACTTAGATTCTACTTGGATAGGACTAAATCCCAAACAACTGCTGGTAGCATTTGCTGCAGGGGCAGAGGGGAAGGCTATTTCAAAACAAACCATTTCTAAATGGATAAGCCATTGCATTCATTTCTGCTATAAGCACCATGGAGAACCTATCCCCCAGGGGATCAGATCTCACTCCACCAGGGCTGCATTTACTTCTGCAGCCTTTCTCAGAGGTGTTCCTACCAGGGATATCCTAGAAGCTGCTACCTGGAGTTCTGTGCATACTTTCACCAATCATTATCATTTACCAATTTTCTCTAAATCCAGAGCTGGCTTTGCCACTGCTGTCTTGCAGGGCCTTTTAGCTGGCCGTAATGCTGTATAAACTTCTCCTCCCAACCATAGCTTTGGGAATCTACCCAAATGTAATGACTGCAACAGTGAAACACGAAGAACATAGTACAGTTGTGTACACTTACCATAAATGTAGATGTTAGAGTGTCTTTACTTTTGCAGTCCTGGTTACCCTCCCTCCAGCCCCCTAGTTTTGTCTGGCTATGCCTCTACTTTTCTTTACTATGCTTTAAAAGCCTTTTTGGTGTATTTGCTTTTGGTTGGAGGTATACTTGTTTTTGTGTTTATTTGCTCCCTATTAGGGAGGCACCTGACATCTGGGGCAAGAAAACCTGATGTAATGGTGTCGACGGCATGTTTTATACCCCTGACTACCTGACGTCATGGAAGAAGGGACAGCAGCCGATGCAGGACCCAAGACTTTGTTAATCAGGCTGACTGAGGGCAACCTGCCAGCAGATTACCCAAATGTAATGACTGCAACAGTGAATACACTCCTAACATCTACATTTATGGTAAGTGTACAAAACTGTACCTTACTTACAGCATTACAGCCTGGTAAGAAAAGTTACTACTTTACACAAAGACACTTTTTTATTAATACACTACATCTCCTTAACTGGGAGTCCCTAAACACTTTCCATATAGATGATGCTGTCTTTTGAGTTCAACAAAATTTTCCTAGCTGTTTTAAGTACACAAGACTTCCCTCAAAACAAAGTGTCAGTCAGCTCTGCCCCGTGGCAGTCCTAAACAACTGAAATGGACTAAATATGCAAGGTGTAGGGGGAGAAAAAAAAGCTCCTGCTTTAGTAGAACATAGACAACTAAGAAACCTAACAAAACAACTCCCGTCAAAATATAGACATTAATAATCAAAAAATTTTTTAGGCCTCAGACCATAAACTGTTAAGTCTAGGGCAAGCTACAATAGCCAACAACAAACACTGAAACAAAATGGTACCATAGCTAACTAATTCAGTAACCACTTTATACAGACTGTGCAGTTATTAACCAGCCAGGTGACTAATCAAGACCTGATGTCTTACCTCAATCAAATAACTTCCATCAGCATTTCTCCACTACCCAAAGGTTGAATCATTAAAGATCTTTAAAGCTGTAGGCCAAATGTTATTTTTTCACCTCTATCAAAATGTCAGAAAAATGTATTCGTACAGAACTTCTCAACTGTCTAATTGATAACCAGCTTCTGTCCTCATCACAGCACAATTACTGCATTACTAAATAATGTTCTTCATGTTTCACTGTTGCAGTCATCACATTTGGGTTATCCCTGTCAGGGTAGCCCTTGGTCGGCCCTAATACCAGAGGCTTAGTATTTCTGCATTGCTTGCTGTCGCTTCAGGACGGACGTCTGGTCGTCAGTAGTATAAAGTAAGGCAGCCAATGTCATTACATCAGTCTTTCTTGCCGTGGAGCCCGAAGCAGAAGCAGTTTGCATGAGTGCCGGTCTTCTAAAGCTAAGTACCCTGTTGGGGATCCTTTTTTCTTGCACTAACCGATGTCAGAAAAAGTTAATTGTTTCGCCTGTGGAAAGCAAATACCACACCGGGACTTCCATTCTTATTGCGTCACTTGTTTAGGCCCCAAACCACGATGTCCCCCGTTGTCGCTTCTGTGCTTTGTTCAACAGCAGATCTGTCTGTCATCAGGCCCTTATTGTAGCCAGATATTTTTGCTTACAGTCCTCTAATTCTGATATGGCTTTGGTAAGCCATCCGACAGCAGATCTTCCGAAAAAACGTAAAGATAAAGACCGCACAGGTCCAAACCTACCAACGATGCTTCTGTTAATCTAGTAGTTAGTTCTCCAGTCCTCAGTAAGGCGCTTTTGCAGCCCCTGATGCTTGCTTCTGTGGATTCGCAGGCCGCTACCGAGACCCTTTCAGAGTCCGGTATGCCGCAAAACTCTTAGACTAAGGATCCTGTGGTCAGCTCTACCTTGGATGGATCCGGAGCCGCTGAGCAGGCACCGACTTCCAGGAAGTCCTTCACACTGCCGATTCTTGACACAAACCGACGTCGTCTTTCGCGACTACCGTTCTTTCAAAAAACAAATTTCTAAGGCCTAGGGTACGAACCACACTCAAGAAACCAACCCACTCTCAGGCACCTGCTTCCTTGCCTCAGTCTCAAATGCTTAAAATGGCGGAAGACCTTATCATGCTGATCAGGGTAAGCCAAGCTACCCCCTCCAAAAGGAAGATAACTGTTCCCTGTAGTTTTTCTGAACAAGAGTCAGATGAATCTGATGCATCTGAATATGAAGACATGCAACCCCTCTCTACTTATGAGGATTCTGATGCAGAGGATTCCATTCCTTCATCCTCTCCCCCAGAGGAATTTTCCTTTGAGGAAACCCTGCATAACTTAAGGGAGCATTTCCAATGGGAGAGTCAAGACTGCCCTCAGTCTAAAAAGAGACCCTTGGCCACCCCCCCAATCCTGGATGTTGTGGAGGATTATTTTCCTGGAATCCAGCTGGTCTCCTGACACCCTCCCTCCTGCACCCAGAAAACTAGACTGGTACTATAGAGTCCCTGACTCGCACAAATTTCTTTTTAAAAATCCTACTGCTGACCCTGAGGTAATTTCTCAAGGGCCTAATGGGATTAAAGCAGCCTCTGCTAAGAGTTCCACCCCCTCAGGTATGGATTCCTGAGCACAGGACAGATGTGGTAAAAAAAAAAAAAAAAAAAAAAGTATACATCTCAGCTACGCTTGCTATCAGGGCATTAAATTGTCAGTTCCAGATGCTGAAATTTCAGCAACATACCCTGGAACTCCTTAAACAAACAATATCTTCCTTTCCTGCTTGGGCAGAATCAAAAGATTTATAAGAGTTAATGCATTCTGCAAGTCAAGTAACTAAACGCACCTTGCACTGTGGTTTTGACACCCTAGAAGCTTCTTGCAGGGCAGCAGTCACTGGATCAGTCATTGGAAGGCATGCATTGCTTAAGGAACAGCCCCTGCCCAGATGTCAGAAAAAGTTAATTGTTTCGCCTGTGGAAAGCAAATACCACACCGGGACTTCCATTCTTATTGCGTCACTTGTTTAGGCCCCAAACCACGATGTCCCCCGTTGTCGCTTCTGTGCTTTGTTCAACAGCAGATCTGTCTGTCATCAGGCCCTTATTGTAGCCAGATATTTTTGCTTACAGTCCTCTAATTCTGATATGGCTTTGGTAAGCCATCCGACAGCAGATCTTCCGAAAAAACGTAAAGATAAAGACCGCACAGGTCCAAACCTACCAACGATGCTTCTGTTAATCTAGTAGTTAGTTCTCCAGTCCTCAGTAAGGCGCTTTTGCAGCCCCTGATGCTTGCTTCTGTGGATTCGCAGGCCGCTACCGAGACCCTTTCAGAGTCCGGTATGCCGCAAAACTCTTAGACTAAGGATCCTGTGGTCAGCTCTACCTTGGATGGATCCGGAGCCGCTGAGCAGGCACCGACTTCCTAGGAAGTCCTTCACACTGCCGATTCTTGACACAAACCGACGTCGTCTTTCGCGACTACCGTTCTTTCAAAAAACAAATTTCTAAGGCCTAGGGTACGAACCACACTCAAGAAACCAACCCACTCTCAGGCACCTGCTTCCTTGCCTCAGTCTCAAATGCTTAAAATGGCGGAAGACCTTATCATGCTGATCAGGGTAAGCCAAGCTACCCCCTCCAAAAGGAAGATAACTGTTCCCTGTAGTTTTTCTGAACAAGAGTCAGATGAATCTGATGCATCTGAATATGAAGACATGCAACCCCTCTCTACTTATGAGGATTCTGATGCAGAGGATTCCATTCCTTCATCCTCTCCCCAGAGGAATTTTCCTTTGAGGAAACCCTGCATAACTTAAGGGAGCATTTCCAATGGGAGAGTCAAGACTGCCCTCAGTCTAAAAAGAGACCCTTGGCCACCCCCCCAATCCTGGATGTTGTGGAGGATTATTTTCCTGGAATCCAGCTGGTCTCCTGACACCCTCCCTCCTGCACCCAGAAAACTAGACTGGTACTATAGAGTCCCTGACTCGCACAAATTTCTTTTTAAAATCCTACTGCTGACCCTGAGGTAATTTCTCAAGGGCCTAATGGGATTAAAGCAGCCTCTGCTAAGAGTTCCACCCCCTCAGGTATGGATTCCTGAGCACAGGACAGATGTGGTAAAAAAAAAAAAAAAAAAAAAAAAAAAAAAAGTATACATCTCAGCTACGCTTGCTATCAGGGCATTAAATTGTCAGTTCCAGATGCTGAAATTTCAGCAACATACCCTGGAACTCCTTAAACAAACAATATCTTCCTTTCCTGCTTGGGCAGAATCAAAAGATTTATAAGAGTTAATGCATTCTGCAAGTCAAGTAACTAAACGCACCTTGCACTGTGGTTTTGACACCCTAGAAGCTTCTTGCAGGGCAGCAGTCACTGGATCAGTCATTGGAAGGCATGCATTGCTTAAGGAACAGCCCCTGCCCAGACCATGTCAAATCTAAATTGTTGGATGCCCCCTTGCACAAAGATAACGTATTTGGCACTAAGGTAGAAGAGGTCTTAAAGATGGCAGAAAAAGCAAAATCTATCTAACAGTTAAGGATTTCTTGCAGGTCCAGCCACCTAGGTTCAGCAGGCATTGTCCCACCAAACGCTGCTCCTTTCCTGCTTCCACTAAGCCAGTCCAGCCCAGACCCCACCAGATAGCAGCCACAGGGAATGCAGAGTTCTAAGCAGTGGACTTACCTCCGCTTCAAAACCAGGGAGTTCTAAGTCACCCCCTTATGTTAAGAATTCACAATGACTCCCCTCCCCCACCCCCTCCCTTTGCCCACCTGCACTTACCCCTAGGAGGAAAACTCTCCTTTCACGCAAGAACCTGGGCCACCATTACCAACGACCACTGGGTTCTGAACAGTGTCTCAAGGATACAAGTTTTCAAGTAATCTCGACAAAGGATACAAATTTTCCTTCCACACCCCAGAAAGGTTCCCAGATCTACCACCAAACCAGTGGGCCGAGGCTCAAAAGCAAATCCTTTCCCTGCTTTCTATGTTGGCAGTAGAGCACGTTCCTGCAGAACAGATGGGCCAAGGTTTCTACTCCAGACTTTTTCTGGTACCCAGAAAATAGGGCACCTGGCACCCCATGCTCGATCTATCCATTCTAAACACCTTCCAGGTGATCCCAAAAGGCTCACCCTCCAGCAGCTGCTACCCATGCTCTCCAAGGATGCTTGGCTAGCCACCCTAGATCTAAAAGAGGCCTACTTACACATTCCTATCGGGGAATCATGCAGGAAAGATCTCCGTGTCAGGGCAGGATCTCAACACTTTCAGTTCTCTGCGCTTCGCTTTGGCTCATCTACTGCTACCAGAGTTTTCACAAAATGTCTGCCTCCGGCCATTGCCTTTTGCAGACAAAGAAATTTTTCAGATTTACCCATACTTGGATGACTGCCTTATTCAGGCAGACAGCCAGGAAAAGCTGGTCAAGCACCTGGCCTTTGTAAAGACCCTACTAACCTCCCTAGGATATACAGTCAATGAAAAGAAATCCAAACAGGTGCCCACCCAAAGGATTATCTTCCTGGGAGCAAGCCTGGACACAGCATCCCAGATGGCATACCATACACCAGAGAAACAAATTTTCCTGACTGCCTGCTTCTTTCACTCAACTAGCCACCAGGCCCCAGCTATCTGCAAGGAAGATCCTGCAAACTCTTTGGTTCATGGCATCTTGCATACTACTCATTCCATATGCCAGACTGCATATGAGGAAACTTGAGTGGAACCTAAAAATACTTTGGTGTCAACACTCTCAAAGACGTGGAAACTCTTTTACCTAGAATTCATTGCCTCAGAAAAGATTTTGTTTGGTGGGCAACAGCATGCTCCTACAACAAGGGACTGCCTTTCTCACCACCCCCGACGCCCAGACCCTCACCACAGACGCATCAGACTATGCTTGGGGTGCACACCTGGATGGCAGGTGCATACAGGGCCAATGGAGCCCTCAGCAATTCCCTCTGCACATCAGTCAAAAAGAGATGATGGCTGTGCAGCACACTTTGATAACTTTCAAGCCCCTACTCTCTCTTCAGGGGCTCTCCTGATCAAAACAGACAACACCACTGTGATGTGGTACATCAACAAGCAGGGAGGGACTCTATCTTACCCTCTATGCAGACTGGCCATGACCCTTTGGCACACAGTGTCTGCCGTGCAACTGCACCTGCTAGCGCAATTTCTACCAGGCTGTCTCAACTCTCTGACATACCAATTAAGCAGACCCTCACGAGTGGCAGCCCAGCAGAAGAACCTTCACCCTAATAACTCAGAAATGGGGCACCCCGAAGGTCGACCTCTTTGCCTCCCACACCAACCATCAGCTCAGCAAATTCTGCACCAGGGGGCATCACTGCATGGCTTGGAAAGTCTATACCCTGTCCTTCCCCTGGGTCAATCTATCGGTCTGTGCCTTTCCTCCACTACCACTCACCCCCAGGGTATTGCTCAAAATAAAGAAGGAAAAACCAAGGACCATTCTTATAGCTCCTGACTGGCCCCTGCAGGACTGGTACCCCTTGTTGTGCAGCCTGTCCCCACTACCCCCATGATATCTTCCTCGGGAGTCCAAACCTCCTGACCCAGAGGTAAGGGGAATTCATGCATCCCCAATTGCAGACACTCAATTTGGCAGCCTGGCTTATTCCCTAACCCCGAACCAATCTGCCAACCTCAGTAAACAGGTTCTAGATGTTATCTGTGAGGCCAGATGCCCTAGCACCAGAGAGTCTTATGCTGACAAATGGAAAAGGTTCTGCACCTGGATCCAGACTTAAGGGAGCCAATACGGCACAGCCCTCTCTTGCTCTCATCCTGTATTACTTAGCTGACCTACTACACAGTGGCCTCTCTTTCTTCTCTATAAAAATTCATGCCTCTGCTATTTCTGCTCATTTTCCCACTGAACAGTCCCTTTTCTCACACCCTTTGATCAAACTGTTCCTAAGTGGGGCTAGCAACTTGAGGCCGCCCAGAAGGGCACCAACTCCAGCTTGGGACCTTAACTTTGTATTGCAAAAGCTCATCCTGCCCCCTTTTGAACTAGCTTCGTCTGCAAAGCTAAAATTTCTTTCTTGGAAGAAAGCATTCCTTCTGGCCATCACTTCAGCCAGAAGAGTGTCTGAGCTGCAAGCGCTCATGGCTATGGAACCCTTCATCATCCTCCATGCTGACAGGGTATCCCTCAGAACTAACCCATCCTTCATGCCCAAGGTGGTGTCCAGTGTGGCTCTCAGCCAATCCATTCATTTGCCCACCTTCTTTCCTAATCCCCAGAATAAGGGGAAAGGATTCTGCACTCTCTAGATGTGCACAGACAGCTTGGATTCTATCTAGACAGGACTGAATCCTTCAGAAAGTCTGATCAATTGCTGGTTAGCTTTGATACAGGGGCAGAAGGCAAAGCCATCTCCAAGCAATCTCCAAATGGATAGCACACTGCATCCATTTCTGCTACAAAACAACATTGAAAGCCCCCACCCCCAGGGGGGTCAGGACACACTCCACTAGAGGAGCCTTCACGTCTGCAGCTTTCCGCAGAGGAGTCACCACTAGGGACATCCTGGAGGCTGCCACCTGGACATCTGTTTGCACATTTACCATACAGTACCCCTGCCTCTCCAAATCCAGGGCAGGGTTTGCATCTGCAGTTTTGCAGGGCATCCTAGCCTGCCCCTAGTTTCCTTGACTGCCTCCACCCATTTCCTCAGCTTTGGGAATCGACCCAAATGTGATGACTGCAACAGTGAAACACGAACATAGTACAGTTGTGTACACTTAACATAAATGTAAATGTTCGAGTGTGTTCACTGTTGCAGTCCTGGTTTCCCTCCCTCCATCCCCCTTCTCTTTCTTTACAAGGGACCTATTGGTATTTATTTTCCACTGGTGGGGTTCTTCCACCAGAACCAGTCTCCTACTTGGGGGGGCTCCTGACAAGTTAGGGAAGAAAAACTGATGTAATGGCATCGGCTGCCTTACTTTATACTACCGATGACCTGATGTCAGTCTTGAAGCGACAGCAGCCGATGCAGAAATACCAAGTCTCTGGTTTTCGGGCCAGCCGAGGGCTACCCTGGCAGGGATAACCCAAATGTGATGACTGCAACAGTGACTACTATCCAACATCCACATTTATGGTACGTGTACACAACTGTACTTCTTTAGTATTGTCAAAACCCATTGGAATGCTGGAAGCTTAGTATGCAGTATCTTTCTAGACTTACCAAAACCTTTTTGATACGGTCTTCCACCAGCAATTATGTATAACTTTCACTTGAGGGCTCACCAGCTCTTCACTACAGTGGCTGTATAGCTGTCTCTGAAATGGAGCACAGGCAGTGAAATTGAAAAATTTTCTCTCCACCTTCTCGCCAGTAAATATTGGTGTATCCCTCAAAGATCAGTACTAGGTCCCTTAATTTTCAACATGTTCATTAATGACCTCTACACTGCTGCAAAAAAATGCTACCCTGGTTCAATATTCTGATTATTAGACCCTACTCTGCCCTGCCAAGTCGCTCTCTGAACTCCAGGACCTTGTAAAACAGTCCTTTTTTGATTGAATCATGGCTAAATTCTCAACTCCTACCAAACCTTAAAAGCTAAACTACCCCTGTTTACTCCAAAGCACATCTGTACCAAAACAACAGTATTCTTCATTATGTCGGTCAACAGCACCATGATAGATTAAGTAAACCATACAACATTTTTGGGTGTCATCTTAGATAACCAGTTGAAATTTGACCTTATGTCACACATGGTTAGACTAGATGCATTATATAGTGTAAACCTCTCAGATCAGCAGTAAAACATAAATGCGAATAAAACTCTAAGGAGTACTTCAGAAGATTAAAACCAATGTTGATAACAGCGGTGTCATCCTATGAATAAAGTCAAAGCTGTAAACGAATTTGCTTTTCCTGTTATAACTTAAAGTTGGGTTTGATTGACTGGCATCAAAAGGTGTTGGACTGAAAAACAAGAAAACTGTTTTACGCTTATTTAAATGATGTATAAAAGTCTGCGTATACCAAGATTATATATATATATATTGCACACACTGAAGGAGGTATGTGACACCTCCTCGAAATTAATTACATGTATAGATCTGCATTTGTGGGACTGCATACATCATACCTAATCAGATCCAAGCATAGTGAAAGTTATAAAACGTGAAGAAAGGAAGTCTAAGATGACCTTTCTGCTTTGTGTAGCAGCAACATTCCAGTATAGAGCAGGAATGGAAATAAAATCAGAAGTAGACAAAATCGGACAGCAACAAAATGTGCCAAAAAACATAAGTAGAAGGATCAGATGAGAAGGAAAGATATGTAGAAAATCCATAAACATAGTTGTAAGTGTAGAGATCTCCTGGAACAACCTCGTGTTAATCATTCCTGGTTAAGGAGAGGCGAGTTGAAACTGGAGTCCATTGAACATGCAGAGGAACAGATAAATGTAAATTCTATATACATAAAAAAAAAGTTTGGAAATGGTCTCTCACCTTGTTGCTGGGTGTGTAATACATTCACGCCAAGAGACCCTGTACTCTAAAAGACATAATAATGTGGCAAGACTGTTAAATTTGGGATTTTGCAAGCACTTCAATTGAGAAGTAGCTGCGAAGCATTGGAAACCTGAATCACAGTGAATGATTGTGTCCATCACATGGGATCACCCATTACCAAAAGTTCAAAAGATAGATAAAAATAGATGTCGTGAAAAAAAGATAAAAGTACCATTTGTCATTAAAATTGCTGCACCTAGCAATTTACGTCGTTTCAAGTACAGAAACGGTCATAAATTAACAGGCTTTGCAGGAAAAAACGAGAGCAGTGTGAAAGGCGGATACTCTGTTCCAGTAGTAGTAGGAGCAATGGGTCTAAAAAATTAAAGCAATCTACAGTTGTATTTAATTATGCCACCAATACATGTAACTTTGTATGAACTGCAGAAGGAGTCAGTTCTAGGCACATTGGGTGCCGAGAAGAGCACTTCATGCTAACATTAGAGATCAAAGCAGTAATTTTACCCTGACTTGGGAATGGGGTCCATTCCGTTCATGGTATTAGAAATCCAGATGATTTAGAGAAATTAAACATAGTAAAAATCTACCTTCTAGACATAGCCAGAGGACATATAGCCACTCATTTTTTCCTGCCATTCTTCTCTATGCTTTCCCCAGTCTTCTCTAACCTTCTAGCCTCGCAGCCTGTCCAAACTTGAGCACTGTGCTAGTAAAATAACAATGTTTGCAGTAAGCTATGAAATGGGATGCACCACTGCCTAGCCCTCTGAATTAAACTGGTTAGAACTACCATATCACATAGCTCTGTCAGCCAACTACATGTCAGAGATTTCTTAAAAGCTAGAAAATTGTACGGTGTCTAACAGAGTATCATGATCGGGTCGCCTATTGTAAATTGTGTTCAAGACCTGGATGCTAAGAAATTCACCTCGAGAAGCTCAGTAGGTGAATCTTGGCATCCTTATCAAGAGCACATTTGGTTGTAATTTTTTTGTAGTGCATGGAAAATTATCTGCTTTTGTGTACTACAAATTAGTGAGAAGTAAGATAAGGATTACAAAAAAAAGTGATTTGTTGTATTACACTAAAGCAGTGGGAAAGTGGTTGAAGTCTTAACGTATTCCCTATCTAAGGGAAGCAGTTTTAACCCAAGTACTATGTGTACTGCAGCAGACAGTAGGAAGAAACAGGAGTTGGATCAAACTGTTTCATGCCTTGCTGCTGTTTACTGGTCAGCGCTGTCTGCTTTTAGTGCAGACGCAAATTTTAAGTGTAGAGGGTGCTTATAAGTTGTTAACTCATTATAGCCGAGTAACTCCTCAAGGTGCATCTGCAGATGTTAATCGTGTTACCCTGCTGCAGTCATCACACTTGGTTTATCCTGCAGTCAGGCGGTCCCGCAGTCGGCCTGAGTTCCAAAATCTTGGTCCAGCATTGGTTGCTGTCGCTTCTTCCCTGACGTCAGTGGTATATAAGAGGCATCCGACGCCATTTTCTTCAGTCTTTCTTGCCGTGCGGTGCCCGAAGCAGAAGCAGTTCGCAAGTGCCGGTCGGCCGACACCTGAGATTTTCGAATCTAATTTCAGTCCGAAGTCTTAAATAAAGCTAAATACCCTGTTGGGGAACCTTTTCTTGCGCTCAGTCCAATGTCAGAAAAAGTTAACAATTGCATTTCTTGTGGGAAGCAAATACCTCATAAGGACTTCCATTCTTATTGTATTCCTTGCCTAGGCCCAGACCACGATGTCACAGGTTGTCTGTTTTGTGCTAGGTTTAATAAACGAAGTATCAAACGCCGTTTTGACTTCGCACAACATTACTTTGGTAGGAAATTTAACTATATCATGCCGTCTGAGCAGCCGACGACCGGCATGCATAAAAAAACGCAAGGATAAAGACAGGCAGCCTAGGAACAAGCCAGATTCCGAGGCCTCTGCTGGGCCTGTTGCCGGTTCTCCGGTTTTCAGTGAGGCGCCTACGCAGCTCCTGACGACCGCAGAATTGGAACCCCAGACAGCTGCGGATTCTCAAGCGGAGTGTACTAGGAATACCCAAACCGATCCGGGT
>NC_056735.1:1187071641-1187080883 GCF_019279795.1 Protopterus annectens | reverse complement strand
GGGGTAAAATTCAAAATTTTTTCATTTTTTTTTTTAAATTTTTTCTTTTTTGGTTTCTCAAAACCCAAAGTTTAAGAAATATTTTCAAAATTGGTGGCAAATGAGGTGCAAAAGTACTTTTGCATTTAAAATAACTAGCATCTTGACTGGGTCCATCAATGTATAATAATTTTAAAGCTAGGTTACATGTAAACATTCTTACCGCTAAAACTGCATCAGTTATGTCCATGTTGTTAGTAGGTATGAAACTCATTTCTTTAAGAGTCTAATTTCGTCTTGTGTTAATGCAGAGCTAGAAATATTCCATACCAAGTCCCCTGGTTTGACATTTTCTTCAATGTACGCACCTGTTGTGAATTAGGTGCTAATTTGCGTTTCTGCCCTCTCAGAACATCGTGGTCCGTGTACCTCTTTCTTCCTGTCCGAATTGGTAGCGGCACAGCAGGAAAATTCTGGCTCTGCATTCTATCTAAAAGTATTTTTCGCCTAACGTCATTATTATGTCGAGCCGGTTCCTAGTCTCCTTTCATGTGTTGTGCCTCTGACGGTATATCCATTGGTGTCAAGTAAACAGATGCTGATGGCTGGGGAGAAAGCAAATCACCTTCTACCACTTGCCCATTCTCATCAATTTTGGCGTCTTATCTCACCGCATTCCATCTCTTCAGAACCTACATGCGTTTTCCTGTTCCTGTTCATAACGTCTTCTGCTATTGGTTGCCCCTCGGTGCGTCTCTCCTTGCGATTGTACCCCCTCTCTTCTGGTCTCTACCTGACTTCTATTAATATTACCTTCCCTTTCGCGGACTGGATTATTGGTTCTTGGCCACATAAAGACATTGTGTTTCATAAAGTCTTCAATGTATCTATTCAATTGCTTTCTTTTGTGATCAAGTAGTTTATTCTCGTAGCGTAATACTCTGTCAACCAATTCATGCATATACAATTCTGTTGGATCATCTCCATTTATACTACACAGTTCCGTTTGCTGTTCAATGATTTTATTTCTTAAATCAAATTCAGTTGGTTGGAAATAGTCCAACAGTAGTTGCAAATAAGCTTTACTAGCTTTCAAGTTTATTTGCTGCCATTTAACAAGCAAATCCGGATAGGCATTACCATACGTGGGCATATTCAAAATTCTTAGGCCACGTGGAATCATATTACAGTTCAAACATGCCTCTAGATGGTACCTTTGGCATTGGAGTCGTTTAAATGTATACACATTGTTCTTAATGTCTCTCTAAGTTTTTACTGGCTAGTTCATTAACCGGATTCATGTTTGTACCTTTCCTGATATTCAGGGTTTCAGCTCGTAGCAATGGATTCATTGCTTCTGTTAATAGTCCTCTGAGTCTTGCATCTAGACCCAGGTCTGTAATGCCGGCTTCTGCTCCCATTATTGCTCCTTCCATAACGCACCACAAGTAAGCCCGGTTTATGTCAAAAACAGATTTCCTCGTTCACCCAACAGTTCTCAGTCAGAATAAGAGACCATATGTATTGTCTTATGAGACGAAATGAATACAATGCTATAGCTAAACATACGCTACAAGTGGGTGAAGACCATATTTTTCGATTTCAGTTATTACATGTTCAGCCTGATAATATCAGGCTAGGAGATACAGTAAATGCAACAGAACAAGCTGAGGTCAAATGGATTCTTAGATTGGCTGCACATAGAGGTAGAGGGTTAAATGATAGCATTTCATTGAAGCCCTTGCTCAAAGCTAGGACCCTTAGATAAAATATAAACAATATATTATGTTTTATATATCATTAAGACTGCATTTTATTGTATGTAGTTGTTGTTAATATATTTTTAAGCAGTGTATAGTAATGCACTGCTTCTACTTCATTTACTTTATTTTTGACACATCATCTCATTGAATAAGAAAATGGATAATATATTACTATCATGATTGTTTATAATATGATATTTGTACTGTTTTGTGTTATGATTTTATGTATTTTTACATGTGCATAATTTATATATGTTTTAGCTATTCAGGCTATGTAGTCTGTTATTGTTAGTTACATTTATAGGGTCTTATTATTATTAGCAGCATTAATCAGGGTTTTACATTACATGTTGGTTTATAAGGAAAGGGCGCTTTAATTTTTGAAAGATGTATTTTGTGCATCAATAGTTCAGTGAATTCTTTGATTAACAATTGATGTTTTTGTAATTGAATAATTGCCTTTAATAATTGGTGGCTTTACTCTATAAAAAGATGGCTGTATTACTGTTTTCATTACATCTGAAGAAGCGGAATTGTGGTCCGCGAAAGCGCTCAGGTTTTTATCTCATTTTTTTACTGGGACTTCATTATATATTTCGATTTTTTGTCATCCTGAGACGACTCATATCAGTGAATTTGTTCCTTCCATCTGGGCATTTTTGTATACATCTTTGGGAGAGTTTGAGCAATGCTGAGAGAGTGGATTTTTTCCTTGTTTCATATATATATATATATATATATATATATATATATATATATATATACATATATATATATATATGTGTGTGTATATATATATATATATGTGTGTATATATATGTATATGTATGTATATTATATATATATGTGTGTGTATATATATATATATATATATATATATATATATATATATATATATATGTATGTATATTATATATATTGTATATATATGTATGTATATATATGTATATTATATATGTTGTATATATATGTATATATATGTATGTATATTATATATATTGTATATATATGTATGTATATTATATATATATATATATATATATATATATATGTATATGTATATGTATATATATGTATATGTATATATATCCTATTGGAACTACGATAGCATAAGTGTTGTTTTAGACTTGTGGTTGTTTTAGACCACGTGGTTTAAGGATCCTTAATATGCCGACGTACGGCAATACCTATCCCGAACTATTGATACGCTGGCAACAAATTAATTTAGATGCTAGCAAGGCATATGTACAGCTCCTGCTGGACTTTTTTCAACCTTTGGAGCATGAAATAAGATCTGATATTATCAATCAGCAAGCTCGATTAACTGATTTGTATGGGATAGACCCAAGTGAATTATTTATGCATGAGCTTATTGATGAAATCCAACGCTATGAGAATAATTTGCTAACTCACAAAAAGAAAAAACTACAAAGAGACATTGATGATTTTAAAAAACAACATGTCTTCACGTGGCCCAGAGCAGCTACGCTTGTTTCTGGGCATGTTAGTAATATGACTAGTAATATGTCTGTCAATCAAACCACCAGAACGGAAATTATGTCATCTACAGACTTTAAATCAAAGGCTACTGATTTAGAAGAACTTCCAGTTCACCGACAGGAAGTATTCGTTGGGTCTGAAGAGACTACGAATGTACTATTGGATGTAAATACTAGTGGCCCTTCTGTAGATAAGTTGCCTGACGATGTTCTTATATCCTCGCCTCCTGTTTCCACGTCGGTATACTCCACACCAGCAGAATTTGTTCCTGTTGTGAAACAGATGGAAACAAACGCTGCTAAGTCTAATTCCAACGTGGATGTCCGACGGAAGATACGTTTGGAACATAACCACCAACAAAATTTTCCTGTGGTACCCTTGCCCATAAGAACTGGAAGGAAGAAGTCGTTAGACTACGACAGACCAAGGGGCCAGAAACGGAAGGAGTCTCCGGGATTTCAGCAGTCACACACACTCAAGAAGATGTGGAACCAAGAAGTCTAGTATGGAACATTTCTAGTTATGCATTAACCAATAATGAAATATGTTTATTGGACAAAGGTATTGGCTTTATTCCGACTAGTAATTTGGAAAATATATATAATGCACGTGTGTGTGTATATATAGACAAATCATACAATGGAATTGCAGGAGCAGCCTATGAGGGAAATCTTATTAGCATGTAAAAATCTCTTCTTTAGGATGCATTTACAATCTTAGCAAGGTGTTAAACGAGCTGTGGGGGTTGTAAACTGTAGCCAAGCACCTTAGGCAAACAAAGAAATGTTTGATTAAGCAATACTCTGTTATAAAAAATTTTACCAGTAGAGCTAAAATAGCAAGTGGCATAATTAAATAACAAAAATGCAGTTTTTTCACTAAGTAAAGCCTGCTGAGTGTAGTAATGTATTAAACAATGTAGAAAATAACTGCGGTTGGTAGCTTTGCATGAGAAGTGTATTCGTTGGAAAGGCAAAGTGCATCTAAGAGTGTCAATCGCATAACTAAAGTGGTGCAATGCTATCAGGGTGTAGTAGTTTGCAAAGGTTCACTGTAATATAAAATAAAATGCTGCCCTTCTCTGTCAGTCTACCTCGATTCTAGAGTCATAACTGTGGGTCATGCTAATGCCCGCACTTTCAGTCTACATTGTCCTTCTGTACGAAAGTGTAGTATTCTGTAATGTGCGCACATTCAGACATGTAGCTGCTTAATAACTGCAGCCATTTGATTTAAAGTCTAAATCCTTAATTTAAACTGTTGACGGACCAAAGGGAAACAAGATACCATGTGCACTTTAAAGTAAACGGCTACAATTCTTACAATTGACTTAAATTACAATAAACTACAATAAACTGCTACTATTCTGAAATACATTGACTTAGATCTGGAGTCATAGTTGTAGGTCATGGTAATGTTCGCTTAAGTCCACTTCACTCTGTACAAACGAGAAGCATTTGAACCTGCAGAAAAGGTAACTTGTGAGAAAGTAGAAGCGGACGGTAGAGTAGTACCATCAGTCATGTAGCTGCTTAGCTGAAAACTGCAGCCGCTTTATTGTAAGTGAAATGCAGTTTAAATAGCTGGCTATATTTGCCACTTTAAGGTACGTTTGAGGTTTAAGAAGTCATGAAGGCCAAGAGAGCAATCGGCCACGAACAGCAGTTGCCATCTGAGTTCCTTGAACTCAAAGTGGCATAGTCACTGAAGAAAAGGTTTACCTGCTCTAAAACAAAAAAATTTAATTTTGTGAAAGACGTACAAGAAACGGAATGTCTTGCTTAGGGCATTGTGGTTGTCATTAACTCTGATTGCTCCGCAATGTTCTTTAATGCGGTCTGAGAGTTTTCTACTGGTTTTACCTATGTAGTCACTCTGGCAAGATGCACATACAGCAGCATATACAACATTTAATGAGTTACAGTCAAAATGATGCATGAATTTGACATGGTAGTTAAGGTGCTTGAAGCAGAAACTATCCCCAGTGAGAATGTACTGGCAACAGACACATTTGCCGCATGGAAACGTGCCAGTTTGCCCAGTGGTGTTTCTTATGTCTTGAACCAAACATGCTGATTCTCCATTTTCGAAAGACATTTTCAAGGTTCTGGTCTTCTTATAAGAGAATAAGAGTCCTGAGCCTAAGCACTGTGATAAAGCTTCCGAGCTTGTGATGATTATCCAGTTATTATTCAGAATTTCCCTTAGAGCTCGCATGTCTCTGTAGCTCGGGAGCGGGAAACTCAAACTTTTGTCCTGTGTGGAGTCATTGCTGTTCTTTTTGGGCGAGAAACCAAATTTAAGTGTTGGTTTAAAATTTGTGTAGTGTTTTGTTGCAATTTCATTAGCAATGATCTGAATAAGATGTAAAGGGTAATTTTGTGCGCAAAAATATCAGCAAGGAAGTTCGATTCTTGTTGAAACAGCTGGTCATCACTGACTAATTTTGAGAGTCGAATGAACTTGCCTCTGAGGACATTCCTTTTCATGTAGAAAGGATGTTGGCTGTTAAAATCAATAAAGTTATTTTGGTAGGTGTCTTTGCGGAAGATGTTGGACACTAAGCAACTATTTTGCTGATCAATGGATATGGAGGTATCAAGGAACGAAACATTGTTTCTGTGGCCGGATTTTGCAAAATCCAAAAAAGGTAGACTGGCTGACATTTGTAGTAGGAATGTGTCTAGTTCGTCCATGCAAAGAAAATATAGTCTATGTAATGGTGGTATAGACGAGTTTGTTGAAAGCCTGGAAGTTTAATGAGAAAGTCAAGTTCCCAAGTGGCTAGGACAAGGTTTGTGTAAGCTGGGGCCATTTTTGACCCCATCGCAACTCCTTTAAGTTGTTAGTAGATATTGCCGTTGAAGTGGAAAAAGTTACTGTGTAAGACAATATCAGTTAACACATTTAGAGTCATGACTTTGTCCGTAGATAGCCCCGCATATCTGGACAGAAATTGTCTGACGTTGTCCATGCCTTGTACAACTAGCACAAGTCCTTAAGGTATCCTCTTGGTCAGGTGTGATGTGATGACACCTCCCTTATTAACAGCTTCACTGTCTGCCCCCAGCAATCCAGGCATGTCAGTCATCTGATTGAAACAAAGAAAAATAAGTTACAAAGAGATCTAAAACAGTACAGTCTACACAGAGCATACCCCCTCAGCACAGGCTATGGAAATAACTGGCGGTTTCATCAAAGAAACTCACAACCTCCTCAAAGGCAATACCCCGCACCTGCAACTGGTTATACCAATTACTCCCAGCATTTCACTACAGAGAGGCGCCAGCTCAGGTCTCACCTCCCTGCCCAACTGTTTACTGCAGTGATACCACGGAAGTGGTTCAGAATCTTCATAACTCTCCGCAGCCTTTTTTACCCCAAGGCAACCAGACTGTAGACAGCCAAATACGCAGTCCTTTCAGGGAAGAAATGGGAATGGGGGCTGGAAGAGGAACGGGGAGGTGGAGGTAGAGTGTCTTGGAGATTCCAGAATCTAGGGAGACCCATGACCACTCGCAGCAATGCGAGACAGTTTTAAACCAGTCCAACGTTACCACCACGATAAACTCCTGTCCTGTAACACAGCAACCAGACTTTACAAGTGATGTGTTTAACCCCACCGAAAGGATTATGTCTACACATCACCTCTCAGTTCTGAATAAGGATTTACATATATCTCGGCACAAAGGGCTTCCCTGGCAGATGTATTAACTTACTGTATTTTCAATGAAGTTTCTGAAACGAACCGCTCTGATTCTCAAGACTCAGTAACAACAGTAACTTCTAATAAACCACTGAAAAAGAAAAGCTTGTTCAACCCTGTGCTGAACAACATCTTGCATACCTTCCTAAAAGTATGCGATAAAGATATTAGGACGTTATCTAATAACAAAAACAATGACAAATGGTTCAACTTAACCCAGCAAGAAATGCTGGCATTAAAATCTTTCAGCTGACAAATCTTTACGAATTATGAAAGCAGATAAGGGCACAGGAATTGTCCTAATGGAACAGTCAGCATACATTGATAAAACTGTAGCAGAACTGCGAAATGCATCCTATTCTAGAACAGTGTCCATGGACTAAGTGAATCAACAGTTTGCTAAAATTGATACTGTCCTTACTTTCTTACAAACGAACGACCACATCACACTACCTGAACTAGAATTTATGCAAGTGCCTAACCCATGTTTAGGCAAATGCTTTGGGATCCCAAAGATCCATAAAAATGACAAAGACCCTCCATTTCGTCTTTATTATCTCGAACATTAAATCCAAAACAGAACGTATCTCGGAATATATAGACGGTATTCTAAATCCCATAGTGCAACAAACACCGTTTTATCTACGAGGTTCGTGGGGTTTTCTGAATGAGCTGTTCACTGCCCAGCTCGAATTGTCCACCTGTTGTTTTGTAACTTTGGACATTGTTTCACTATACACCAATATCCCGCATGTACAAGGCATGGACAACGTCAGATAGTTTCTGTCCAGATATGCGGACCTATCTACGGACAAAGTCATGACTCTAAATGTGTTAATTGATATTGTCCTACACCGTAACTTTTTCCACTTAAACGGCAATATCTACCAACAACTTAAAGGAGTTGCGATGGGGTCAAAAATGGCCCCAGCTTACGCAAAACTTGTCCTAGCCACTTGGGAACTTGACTTTCTCATTAAACTTCCAGGCTTTCAACAAACTAGTCTATACCACCGTTATATAGACAATATTTTCTTTGCATGGACTGGATCCAAAGAAGAGCTAGAGACATTCCTACTACAAATGTCAGCCAGTCTACCTTTTTTGGATTTTGCAAAATCTGGCCAAGGAAACAATGTTTCGTTTCTTGACACATCCATATCATTGATCAGCAAAATAGTTGCTTAGTGTCTAACATCTTCTGCAAGACACCTACCGAAATAACTTTCTTGATTTGTAACAGCCAACATCCTTTCTACCTGAAAAGGAATGTCCTCAGAGGACGGTTCATTCGACTCTCAAGATTAGTCAGTGATGACCAGCTGTTTCAACAAGAATCGAACTTCCTTGTTGATCATTTTGCGCACAAAAATTACCCTTTACAACTTATTCAGACCATTGCTAATGAAATTGCAACAAAACGCTACACGAATTTTAAACCAAGACTTAAATTTGGTTTCTTGCCCAAACAGAACAGCAATGACTCCACACAGGACAGAACATTGAGTTTCCCGCTCCCGATCTGCAGAGACATGCGAGCTCCAAGGGAAATTCTGAATAATAACTGGAGAATCATCACCAGCTCTGAAGCTTTATTGCACTGCTTAGGCACAGGACCCTTATTCTCTTACAAGAAGACCAGAACCCTGAGAACATCTTTCGAAAATAGAGACTCTGCATTTTTGGTTCAAGACATCCGAAAAACCACTGGGCAAACTAGCATGTTTCCATGTGGCAAATGTGTCTTTTGCCAGTACATTCTCACTGGAGATAGTTACTGCTTAAAACACTTTAACTACCATGTCAAATTCATGCATCATTTTGACTGTAACTCATTAAATGTTGTATATGCTGCAGTATGTGCATCTTGCCCAAGTTTCTACATAGGTAAAACCAGTAGAAAACTCTCGGACCGCATTAAACAACATTGCGGAGCAGTCAGAGTTAATGACAACTACAATGTCCTAGCAAGACATTCCGTTTCTTGTATGTCTTTCACAAAATTTAATTTTTTTTGTTTTAGAGTAGGAAACATTTCGTTCAGTGACTACGCCACTTTACTTGAGTTAAAGGAACTCAGATGGCAACTGCTGTTGGGGGCCGATTCCTTTCCTGGCCTGAATGACTTCATAAACCTCAGATGAGCCTTAAAGTGGCAAATATAGCCAGCTATTTAAACTCCATTTCACTTAAAATAAAGCTGCTGCAGTTTTCAGCTAAGCAGCTACCTGACTGATGGTACTACTCTAACGTCCGCTTCTACTTTATCACAAGTTACCTTTTCTGCAGGTTCA
>NC_056735.1:1187056641-1187061641 GCF_019279795.1 Protopterus annectens | reverse complement strand
GAATCTAAGATATGTTAAAACAAGATATATTTAAAACAATTAATATTATTAAATTGATTAAATAATAATGAGAATTCTATCTAGTATGCATTATGTATAAATAAAAATGAAAAAATATATATTCCATTAAATACTGTTAAAATTCCACTTCATCAATTTGCTAAATTCTCTAATATAGGCTTAATAGATATATGGTCATTGAGTCCAGGGTGGGTAGAGGCATTTAGTTTAATTTGCCACCTAGCTTCAAGTTCAGCTAGTTTCTTTTTAATACAACCACCCCTCGGGTTAGTTTTAGCTATTTCTAATATCCCAAAATGAAACTCATCACAACCATTACCTTGAGCAATATGCCTCCAAAGTGCATTCTTAGTGTCTTGTCTTTTAATATTATAATAATGGTCATAAATCCTCTGTCGAAGACACCTGTCTGTCTTTCCTATGTAATAACAGGAACACTTGGTGCAATGGGCCAGGTATACTATATGTTTTGTCCTACAGTTGCCTTTTTTAAAAATAATTTTTGTGTGATTTAAATCTTCTAATATGATGCTGTGCTTCTTTGTGATGTATCTACATTGGTTACAGGTACCACAACATGTTGTTCCCCCTGTGGTCCCTACTTCTCCTTCATTTCCTTTTTTCCTTTCTATCTCGTTCTTCATATTAGTCCCATTCCTAGCCACAAACAATGGTGCTTTGCCTACTATCTCAACTATTTTTCTATCAGTTTTAAATAAACTCCAATTGTTTGAGATAATATTCTTCACCTCCCTACTCCATGGGGTGTGTTGTACTATACAAGCTCTATTATATTCTATACTTTCATCCTCTTTAGCCTTTCTGTTTTTGTTCTGCTCACTAAGGGGTCCAGAACCTAAAAGGGGGGTATATTTTTTACCCCATTCTTTCCTTACATATTCAGTTACATCAAGTACTAACCACCTAGGGTACCCTCTTTGTAAAAACATTTCAGCTATATTACTCAATTCTACTAGGAAATCTGCATAGTCCGAGGTCATCCTAGCTGCTCTAATACATTGACCTCTGATTATGCTTCTTTTTTGACTAAAGGGGTGACAGCTAGAAAAATGTAAGTAACAGTTACTGAATGTTGCCTTTCTATGTATATTCGTTTTTATACTGTTCTTCTCTATTGCTATCTGGGTATCTAAATATGCTATTTTGTTTTTATCAGCTTTGAAGGTGAATTTCAACCAACTACACCTTGTGTTTACATAATCTTTAAATTTTTCTAATTCCTTTGAGGTACCCTTCCATATCAGAAACACATCATCCAAAAACCGATAGTAACATGCCATATATTTGTACCATTTTGTGTTTATTATAAATTCATTCTCCCAGTCATATAAATAAAGGTTTGCATAAATAGGGGCGCAAGCCGCTCCCATTGCTGTGCCCCTACTTTGTATATAATACTCCCCTTCAAAAAATATGAAATTGTATTTTAATACAATTTCCATGAATTCCAAAATTAATATTCTCTTGTCATTGGTTAAATGGCTGGCTTTTTCTAACTGGGTTTCTAATCTGGTTAGTCCATCATCATGGGGAATGCTGGAGAATAAATCTACTACATCGATGGTAACCAGTATACATCCTGGTGAAATCATTTCTTTTTTCAGCCTACCTAAAAAGTCCCATGAGTCTATAATAATGTGTTCTATAGACTTGTAGATGGGTTTCAACCAAACATCCACCACCTTTCCAAAATTAAAAGTTTTAGACATGCTGCCCGAAATTATGGGTCGAAACGGGGGGTCCAGCAAATTTTTATGGATCTTAGGTATACCTATTATGGTACTAATAATAGGTTTCTCAATCTTCAAATAGTTATATAGGTCAATACAAATCCTTTCATCAATTAATAAATCTTCAAGGTACAGGTTGATTTTATTATACCCTATATTAACTTCGTTTTTAGATGATGTACGGTAGTAGTTGCCAGAATTAAATATAATATCATTGATCTTATTTACATAATCCTCTTGATGGTATAAGACTACCCCTCCCCCCTTATCGGGCTTCATGATTCTAATCATTTTGTTATTTTGCAATTCATTCAAAATGTCAACTTCCTTTTTATTAATATTAAAATGAATTTTATCTCTGTTCACTTTATTTTTAAGAGCATAGAGATCTTCCACAACAATCCTTTCAAACATGGCTAGTGTGCCGTTTAATAGGGGGGTATATGCACTCTTTTTCTTAAATTCTCCCTGCATTCCATTATTATTTTTATTATTAGTATTGTTGTTATATAAGACTGCTAAATTTAGCTTTCGAACATATTTTTTCACATCTATTATTACATCCTCCACCTTAAAATTCCTTACGGGTACAAATTTCATCCCCCTGCTAAATAAGGTAAAGTGTTCTTTATTTAATTTTAAATCAGTGTAATTATGAATGTGAAATTGTTTGTAACTGCTAGTTATTGTATTAAGCTTCACTATCTCTTCTTCGTCCACCTTGATGTTGTTGGTACACACGCTTCCCCATTTTCCTTTTGATGGTAATACCTTGGTGTTTGCTTCTCCTTGCTTCCTCCCATTCCCCTCTTCTCTAAAAAACATCATTATTACTTGGATAGGTCCTATTATATCTCAGTCTATTGGTATTGGTATTCCTATTTCTTTCCCTTCCATCCTTGCTTGTCCATTTATTACCATTACCCCTGGTTTCCCATCTGTAAGCTGTTCCCTTTGCATATTGCTCCAGGTCCCTGTTAAATTTCCTACATTTCCTATCAAATATTTTGTCTACTTGATTCTGCACCCATGTGTACTGTGTGTCCATACTATATTCATATTCATTATACATTAAATCATTGACGATAATTTCATTCAATTCCTCTAGTTCATTCATTAATACACATTTTTTTGTCATTACAATTAATAATGAACCGCATAAACGAAAATCCAAAATCATCAAATAATTTTGTACACTGCATAGTAGTTTCATCGTCCAATTCTATCCCCATGGGGTATTTGAAAAATCTTAACCCCATAGGTACAATGCTAGTGTCCAAACATTTTTTCAAGTAGCCATTCTCAACCTGCAAACTTTTACAGGCTTTCAATTTTTTTCCAAACGTTTAAATTGAGTCCTTCAATGTATTGTTAACAGTTTGCGACTCATTATTGTCACTTTTATTATTATTTTTATTATTTAAACATCTACGATCAAAATCATAGTTGTTGGCTACAAAATTGTTGAAATTGAATTTATTGCAGCCTACATTACTACCGATAACATCGGTATTACAGTCTGTAACAACAGTACCTGGGTGTTTGGTGTTTTGCACCATAGTGTATGTCCTTTTGGGCGGGATCCTTTTCGGCTTTGCCCCCGAGATAACATAATCAGCCTCCGATCCAATTTCTCTTACTTCGATAGTCCGGTCCATGCCTAAATATTAGACGTATATGCAACAAGGTGCTTGAATTCCATGCCACCCTATACTTCTACTCCCCTGATGTAGTGATCCTTACAGAAACATGGTTAAAACCACACATTAGTAATGAGCAAATCCTCCATTCTGGTTACAATATACTAAGAGTAGACTGACTAAACAAAAAAGGAGGTGGTATAGCTATAATATTTAAGCAGCATCTAGACATTCATATCTTAAAGTTAGCAGCTCCCCAAATAGGTAAGGAAGAAATAATATATGCCAACCTTAAAATAAACCAAAATAAAACCCTAAACATAGTAGGTTGCTACTTCCCACTTGGCCACAACTTCCCTCCACTTGAAAACCTCCTCAGCTGGACTACCCACCACCTACCGCAAGAAACTTTAATTCTAGGAGACTTCAACACTGACTGGCAATCCTGCTGTAGCAACCACCCAACCCATCATGTAAATCTTCATGGCTTTACCCAACTAGTCCAGTCACCTACTAGGATAAATAACTCCAACAAACACACTACCCTTGATTGGATAGTAGTCAATAAGAGCCCCCAGTCATATATAGCAGGCTGCTTATCTGACAAGCCTCAGTGATCACTCCCCAACCCTCTTACTAAGAAAACACCTTTATAAAGCAAAACCCATTATCTACCGTCAAATATGCAAAAAAAAAACAACTTCAACCCTCTCTCATTCAGCTCATTCCTAAAAGACTGTAACTGGCAACCTCTAAAATACCTCAAACTAGATGACTCAGTTGACTACTTTAATAAAACATTCCTAAGCATCCTTAATTACCACGCCCCCATAAGACATTCCCGAACTAGAGCCCAACAATCTCCATGGCTACAAATAAACACAAAGTCTGACATGAAAAACAGGGATAAAGCTTGGGACAACTGGCGCAAAACCAAAACCCCCTCTACTAGGCAAATTTTCCTAGAACTACGCAGTAGAACCAAAAAGCTTATAAAACAGGACAAAATCCAATACTACCAGTCTGCCCTTACCTCCTCCCAACATAACCACAAAAAATTCTGGTCCTAAAGAAGCTCCATCCTCCACCCAGGTGATGTAAGTACACCCACTCCTAGCTTAACTTACTCCTCCGAAAATATTGCTACCTCTTTCAACAATCTTTTCACACAAACCGTACTATCACTAGCTAGACAGCACAACCCCCCCAATAAACCCACACCATCAACTAGAACTAACAGTCTCCCAGCTAGCTTCTCTCTCTGTCCTATTCCTACCTCCAAAATAAAACTACTAACTAAACTTAAAACCACCAGATTAGCAGCAGACAACCTCCCAGGTGAATACATTCAACTTGCAGCTGACACTCTAGCCTACCACTTATCACTCTTGTTTAACAGATCTCTGTCAGAAAGTTATGTTACTACACTATGTAAAGTCTCACACATAATTTCCCTACACAAAGGAGGCCCCTCCACAGATCTAACCAATTACCGCCCCATAACTATTCTCTCGCCACTCTCCAAAATACTAGAGAGATGCATTCATTCTCAAGTCTCGGATCACTTCCTTACTAACAACCTCCTCTC
>NC_056735.1:1186996641-1187044141 GCF_019279795.1 Protopterus annectens | reverse complement strand
CATTACCCAAGACAAATGGGTTTTAAATGTAGTTTCCCCAAGGATACATATTCCGCTTCCACACCTTACCAACCCCAAACGGTTGGCCAGACCTACCCTCAAATTGGTGGACAGAGGCTCAACAGCAGGATGGTCATTGTGCGTACAGCTGCAGTCATTACAGATGGGTTATCCTGCCATCAGGCGGGTCCTCGGTCGGCTGAATTCCAAAGTCTAGGTCCGGCGTCGGTTGTCGTCGCTTCTTTCCTGACGTCAGTGCAACAGGGGTACAAAAGAGGCAGCCAACGCCATTTTCTTCAGTATTTCTTGCCGCGCGGTGCCCGAAGCAGAAGCAGTTCACAAGTGCCGGTCGGCCAGCTCCTGAGATTTACGTAAGTATTTCAGCCGAAGTCTTCTTGAAAGCTAATTACCCCGTTGGGGAAACTTTTCTTGCCTCAGACCGATGTCAGACAAAGTTAATAATTGCATTTCTTGTGGGAAGCAAATACCGCATAAGGATTTCCACTCTTTCTGTATACCTTGCTTAGGCCCAGACCACGACGTCTCGGCCTGCCGTTTTTGTGCTAGATTCAACAAGCGCACTATTAAGTGCCGGGCGGAGTTCACCCTTCATTATTTTGGCAAAAAATTTAATTATATCATGTCGTCGGATACTCCGACTCCAGTTTTGAGCAAAAGACACAAAGATAAGGACCGACATCCGAGGTCCGCACCGACTACTGAGACCATGCTTAGGCCGACTACCGGTTCTCAGCGAGGCGCATACGCAGCCCCTGAGTACCGATGACACTACATTACCGGTGACTTCAGTACCCGAGGTTGCAGGCTCCTCGGTCCCCATTCCTACTGCAGATACCGACGCCACTCTTGGCGGGGAAACTCAGAATTTAGACAGGCCTGCCATTTCTCAAGGCGTCTTCAGGCCTTCCTCCTTCTCTATTACATCTTTCACTAAATCTAAAGCAGCCATGAAAACCAAAAAACAGGGTCCTCAGACCTCCTCTCAAGGCCCCATGCCTGAAAAGCAGATGCTTAAAATGGCTGAGGATTTAATTACTCCTATCAGGGGTTCTCAACCCCCCTCTGACAAAAGACCCAGATTAGAGGAAGACTACCCTTCCTCAGATCGAGCTTCTATTACCTCAGAACACTCTTAGGACCAGGATTACGCCTATTCACCTTTCGAAGACTCTGATGCTGAGGAGTCTATTCCCTCAGTCTCCCCCCCTGAGGACTACTCTTTTGGGTAACCCTGCATACATTGAGGGAACACTTTCACTGGGAAGGCCAAGATTACTCAGATTCCAGGAAAAGGCTCAGGGAATTTCTTCTGCTCCCCCAGCATAGGCCCCTGGCTATCCCTCCTGTTTTAGATATATTGGATGATGTGTACACAGAAGCCAGCCTTAATCCAGATTCTTTACCTCCAGCTCCTGTTAAACCAGACAGGTATTACCAGGTTCCTGATTCTCACCAGTTCGTATATAAAAGCCATACTGCTGACCCAGAAACTATTTCACAGGGTCCCAAGGGAATTAAGGCCTCTACTGCTAAAAACCCATTACCTTCAGAGAGATTCCAGAGCTTTAGAAAGGTGGGGGAAAAAGGTGTATACCTCTGCCACTTTAACCATGAGGGCATTAAACTGTCAGTTCCATATGTTAAAGTATCCACAGTTTTTGTTATCTCAGTTGAAAAGCAAAATGACACAACCAGAACAACCAGATTTAAAAGAGTTGCAGGATTTGTTGCATGGTGCAGAGCAAGTGGGTAAACATACCTTGCAGTGTGGTTTTGATGCTTTAGAGGCCTCGTGTAGAGCTGCTGTTACGGGGTCTGTTATATGTAGGCATGCTTGGCTCAAAGAGCAAACCTTACCAGATCATGTCAAAGCTAAATTATTAGATGCACCTCTTCAAAAAGATGTATTGTTTGGTGTTAAAGCTGAGGAGGTACTAAAGAAAATGGAGGAAAAAGCGAAATCAATGCAAACAGTGAAAGATTTCCTGCAGGTACAACCTCCACGTTTCAGCAGAAAATGGCCTTCAAAAAATTGGTCCTTTCCAGCCACGGACAGACCTCAAAGGGGAAGATACAGATGTCCAAGGGGTAGAGGGCAACCTCAAGGATCTTAGAGCCAGACAGTGGCAAGCACCAACCCCAAGAGGTGGAGAAGATAGATCACAGTCATTTAGAAAACAGACACAATGACTTCCCCCTACACCTGCCAAGCAAAGCTTTAATGGCAGCACCTTTGGGCGGGAAACTGGCATTATTCTCAAAAAATTGGCATATTGTTACAAAAGACAAATGGATTCTGGACATTATAGACAGAGGCTACAGGTTCCACTTTCACACCCTTCCAAAAATGAGAGGCATGCCAAACCTGCCACAAAATCAAAGGGCAGAGGCACAAAAACAAATTTCCGCTCTCATGGACATGAAAGCGATTCAAGAGGTACTTGCAAAAGAACAAGGTCAAGGGTTTTATTCCAGACTATTCCTGGTACCAAGGAAAGACAAAGATTGTAGACCTACTTAGACCTATCCATCCTATACACATTTTTACTCGTGCCAAAATTCAAGATGCTCACATTACAGCAGCTTCTTCCCATGCTGGGCAAGGAGTCTTGGCTGGTAACATTGGACCTCAAGGAGGCATACCTGCATGTCCCTATCAGACAAGATTGCAGAAGATACCTCAGATTTCTTGCAGGTTCAATCCATTACCAATTCTCTGCATTGCCCTTTGGCTTATCTTCTGCGCCCAGAGTGTTTACGAAATGCCTGGCATCAGTAATCGCCTTCTGCACACTACAAGGAATACAAATCTACCCATATCTGGATGACTGCCTGATCCAAGTGGACAGCAAGGACATACTATTGCAGCACCTGGCGTTTGTAATAAAACTGTTCAACTTCCTGGGATACACAGTCAACAAAAAGAAATCAAAACTAATACCCTCTCAGCAAATAATTTTCCTGGGTGCCTGCTTGAATACAGCCACCCAGATGGCCTACCTCACGCCAGACAAACAAGGGCAACTGTCTCAATACTTCAGCAAAATGGCAACTTTCACCAGGCTAACTGCAAGGAAAAGTCCTGCAGGCTCTGGGATTCATGGCATCTTGCATCCTACTAATCCCATGTGCAAAGCTGCATATGAGGAAACTTCAATGGTACCTAAAAAACTTATGGTCTCAACACAGCCACAGCTTGGAAACAATTATACCACTCATTCCATGTCTTCAAAAGGAATTTTTGTGGTGGGCTCAAGCATGCCAAAGAAACACAGGTCTCCCTTTCTGTGTACCTCAAGCAACTCAAATCATCACAACAGACGCCTCAGACTACGCCTGGGGAGCACACATGGCAGATAAGTGTATTCAGGGAAAATGGTCCCAAAAAGAGAAGCACCTACACATCAACCAAAAGGAAATGCTAGCCGTGCAAAATGCTATTATGACCTTCGAAGACCTACTGCATCCAGGCCAGCTATTAGTAAGGACAGACAACACCACAGTGATATGGTACATAAACAAACAGGGGAGAACTCATTCATACCCCCTGTGCAGGCAAGCCATGACCCGATGGAACACAGCACTGGAATTGCAAATTCAACTACTGGCACAATTCCTGCCAGGGAAGGAAAACACACTGGCAGACAACCTAAGCAGAAATATGACAGATCCACACGAATGGAAGTTGCATCCTCAAGTTTTCACAAAGATAACTCTGGCATGGGGACAGCCAGACATAGATCTATTTGCTACCCGCAGAAATTACCAGTTGAAAAAATTTTGTTCAAGGACCTATCATCCACAGGCCTGGAAAGTGGACGCACTCTCTTTCATTTGGACAACATTGACAGTTTATGCCTTCCTGCCTCTTCCTCTGCTGCCCAAAGTTCTATTAAAAGCCAGAGCAGAGAGGCCGCAAATGATTCTCATTGCTCCAGACTGGCCAAGATAACACTGGTATCCGCTCCTGAAGAGCCTGACACATTCCCCACCATGGATCCTACCTCTAGTCCCTCTTCTGTTGTCCCAGCACAACTACAAAACCCTTCACAGCCAGCTCAAAATCCTAAATCTAGCTGCATGGAGAATTCCTTGATTTCCCAACAGACTCTCCTCTCCAAGGAGGTGCAGGATGTCATCTTGGAGGCCAGAAGACCTTCTACTAGAAAAGCCTACTCCGCCAAATGGAAACGATTTTGTGCCTGGAATCAAGAAAAGGGCCAGAATCCTTGGGTAATAAATATACCTCAAATTTTACATTACCTAGCTGAGATGTTAAATAGTGGACTTTCCTTCTCCTCCATCAAGATCCACGCTTCAGCCATTTCTGCACAATACAACACAGATCCTCCTTTATTCTCGCATCCTCTCTTAAGGCAGTTCCTCACAGGGGCAAAAAATATAAAACCCCCAAGGAAACCAACAGTCCCTGCTTGGGACCTCAACTTCGTATTGGAAAAGCTAACCCTTCCTCCCTTTGAGCCAGCTTCTTCAACAGAACTACAATACTTGTCATGGAAAACAGCCTTTCTTCTGGCTATCACCTCAGCACGCAGGGTTTCGGAGCTACAGGCCCTCATGGCTGTGCAACCATTCATCATTTTCCATCAGGACAGAGTTTCCTTACGAACCAACCCTACCTTTATGCCAAAGGTAGTATCCAGTGTAGCTTTGAAGTCAGACTATCCACTTACCTACCTTTTATCCAAATCCACAAAACAAAGGGGAAAGACTACTACATTCCTTGGACATTCACAGACAACTTCGTTATTATTTGGACAGGACAAAGCCATTCAGGAAATCCGAGCAACTCTTTGTGTCCTATGCTACAGGTGCTCAAGGAAAGGCTATTTCCAAACGGACAATTTCAAAATGGATAGCCCACTGCATACGCTTTTTTTTTACTCATTTCATGGAAAAACTGTGCCTGCATGCATCAGATCCCACTCCACCAGGGCCACAGCTACCTCTGCAGCTTTCCTCAGGGGGGTCCCTACCAAGGACATTTTGGAAGCAGCCACTTGGAGTTCAGTGCACACTTTCTTCAAGCACTATCACCTTCCACTATACTCTAAATCTAGAGCGGGTTTTGCCACAGCAGTCTTGCAGGGCATCCTCGCTCCTCCTAGTTCCACTTAGTGCCTACCACCCTTACTTAGCTTTGGGATTCTTCCCATCTGTAATGACTGCAGCTGTATGCACGATGAACATAGTACAGTTTTGTACCTGCCATAAATGTAGATGTTAGAGTGCTCATACAGCTGCAGTCCAGGTTACCTCCCCCTCCGTCCCCTCTTAGGACAGGCCTTATGACAACTTTTCATACAACCTATTTGGGGTATTCTCTTATGGTGTATTTGCTTGCAACTACTGTTTTTTGATTATTCTATATTGCATGTTTGCATAACATTATGTTTTGCCTTCCTTCTGGGGGCACCTGACATCTGGGGCAAGAAAAACTGAAGAAAATGGCGTCTGCTTCCTCTTTTGTACTCCTGCCACACTGACGTAGGGGTAGAAGCGAAGACAACCGACGCCGGACCTAGACTTTGGAATTCGGCCGACCGAGGACCCGCCTGACGGCAGGATAAACCAATCTGTAATGACTGCAGCTGTATGAGCCCTCGAACATCTACATTTATGGTAGGTACAAAACTGCACTTTCTCTTCTAAGTATCTGGGCTATTCAGCCTGTCCAAGCAGAGGAATGGGGACAAAGTTTTTACTCCAGACTTTTCTTTGTACCCAGAAAAGACCACTTCTGGCGTCCTATCCTGGACCTGTCTATCCTAAACACCTTTTTGGTAATCCCAAAATTCAAAATACTAACTCTTCATCACCTTCTTAACATGTTAGGCAAAAATGCTGCGTTGGCAACATTGGACTTGAAGGAAGCTTACCTGCACATCCCAATAAGGGAATCTTGCAGAAAATACCTACACTTCAGAGCAGGCTGCATGCACTATCAGTTCTCTGCACTGCCCTTTGGCTTATCTACTGGGCCCAGGGTATTCACAAAATGCCTAGCTCCAGTCATTGCATTCTGCAGGCAAAGAAATATTCAAATTATGCCCATACCTGGACGATTGTCTAATTCAAGCAGAATCCCAGGACATACTATTAAATCACCTGCATTTGTAAAGAAACTGCTAACCTCACTGGGATATACCATAAACAAAAAGAAATCTCATTTAGTACTCTGCCAACAAATTGTATTCCTGGGAGCAAGCTTGAAAACAACTTCCCATATGGCCTACCTCACGCTAGAGAAACAAGTTTATTTGACAGCCTACTTCAAACTACTGGCCACAAAGACCCAGCTATCTGCAAGGAAAATACTGCAAGCCCCTGGGGTTCATGGCCTCTTGCATCCTACTAATTCCATATGCAAGACTGCATTTGAGGAAACTACAGTGATATCTAAAAAGCCTATGGTGTCAACATTCTCAGGACCTGGAATCAATAATTTCTATTTCTTGTATAAAGACAGTTACTTTGGTAGGCAGAGGCCTGCTACCACAACAAGGGATTGCCATTCACTCTGCCCCCTGCCACCCAAACCTTAACAGACGCATCAGACTATGTATGGGGGTCTCGCTTGGCAGGGCAGTGCATTCAGGGCAAATGGAACCAGAGTCAAATGCACCTGCATATCAATCAAAAAGAAATGTTAGCTGTACAGAATTCTCTGACAGTCTTCAAGGACCACATTCTTCCAGGACAGTCATTGGTAAAGACAGACCACACCATTGTTATGTTGTACATAAACCAGCAGGGGGGAGCCCATTTATACCCTCTCTGCAGACTAGCCATGGCTCTGTAGAAGACTGCCTTGAGCTACCCAGTGCACCTACAAGCTCAATTCCTGCCAGGCAAGCAAAACTCACTGGCAGACGACCTAAGCAGAAGACCCATGCGAGTGGAAACTGGAACCAAAGATATTCAACATGTTGAGAAACAAATGGGGGAGCCCAGAGGTAGACCTGCTTGCCTCCCCTCAGAACAACCAGTTGGACAAATTCTGCACAAGGACTCCCCACAGACAAGCTTGGAAAGTGGATGCCCTGTCCTTCACCTGGGAAAGCCTCTGTTTATGCCTTTCCCCCTCTGCCTCTCCTCTCGAAAGTTCTACTAAAGATCAAGCAGGACAAACCCAAGGACAATGCACCTAACACCAGACTGCGCAGGAGAGGGTACCAGTGTTGGCGTGGCCAGTGTGTCACTGCTGGAACCATGGCACCTGCCTCAGACCCCTTCCCTGCTGTTCCAGCAGGAGGGCCAGATTCTGCACCCCCAGCTTCAAGCCCTGAACCTTGCAGCCTGGCTAATTACCCGAGCTCTCCAATACCATCCCTCAGTAAGTGTTGGATGTCATTCTGGAGGCAAGGAGGCCTAGTACTAGAAAATCCTATGCTGAGAAGTGGAAAAGGTACTGTTCCTGGAGCCAGACTCGAGATAGGTACAACAGTGCTCAGTTTACCGTGTATTCCTACAATACTTAAGAGATGCTTCAGAAGGGACTTTCCTTCTCTTATCTTAAAATTTATGCCTCAGCCATTTCAGTGCATTATAATACAGAACCCACCCCTCTTCTCTCACCCCCTGCTGAAGCAATTCCTCAGAGGGGCCAAAAATTTAAGACCAACCAGGAGAGCCCCTTCTCCAGCCTGTGACCTTAACTCTGTATTGGAAAAGTTCACTCTAGCTCCTTTGGAGCCAGCTGCAACTGCAGAGTTGAAATTCCTTTCTTGGAAAAGAGCCTTCCTTCTAGCCATCGCTTCAGCTAGAAGAGTGTCTGAATTACAGGCCCTCATGGCATTGGAGCCCTTCATCATCATCTTCCATGCAGACAGGCTGTCCCTCAGGACTAACCCTTCCTTTATGCCCAAGGTGGTATCCAGTGTGGCCCTTAATCAGTCCATTCATTTGCCAACCTTCTTTTCTAATCCACAGAACAAAGGAGAATGAATACTGCACTCTTTGGACGTGCACAGAGAACTTAGATTTTATTTGGACAGGACTAAGCCTCTCAGGAAAACTGAACAGCTTACTAGTTGCCTTTGCTGCTGGAGCAGAGGGGAAGGCCTTTTCAAAGTAAACCATTTCTAAATGGATAGGCCATTGCATTAATTTCTGCTATAAGCACCATGGAAAACCTACCCCACAGGGGATAAGAACACATTCCGCCAGGGCTGCATCTACTTCAACAGCCTTTCTCAGAGGTGTTCCTACTAGGGACATCCTTGAAGCTGCTACCTGGAGTTCTGTTCATACCTTCTCCCAGCATTACCACTTGCCCATCTTCTCTAAATCCAGAGCTGGGCTTGCCACTGCAGTCTTGCAGGGCCTAATAGTTGGTCCTAATGCTCTCTAATTGCCTCGTCCCTTCCTTAGCTTTGGGAATCTACCCAAATGTAATGAATGCAACAGTGAAGAACGAAGAAGATAGTACAGTTGTGTACACTTACCATAAATGTAGATGGTTGAGTGTATTCGCTGTTGCAGTCCTGGTTACCCTCCCTCCAGCCCCCTGACTTCTATTGGCTATACCTCTCTTCTTGTGTACTGTATTTGCTTTTTGTTGGAGGTGTAACCTTGTATATAATTGCTTGCCATTATGGGACCACCTGACATTTGGGGCAAGAAAAACTGATGTAATTGCATCGGCTGCATGTTTTATACCCCTGACGTCATGGAATAAGAGACAGCAACCGACACAGGACCCAAGACTTTGATAATCAGGCCGGCTGAGGGCTACATGCAAGCAGATAACCCATATGTAATGATTGCAACTGTGAATACACTCGTAACATCTACATTTATGGTAAGTGTGCACAACTGTACTTTGCCTGCCTGCAGGTAGCCCCAGTCGGCCCGTATACCAGAGTCTTGGGATTTCTTTGTCGGATACTGTCGCCTCATCCATGACGTCAGGTTGTCAGGGGTATAAAACATGCAGCCGACGCCATTACATCAGCTTTTCTTGCCGTGCAGGAGCCCGAAGCAGAAGCAGTTTGCAAGTGCCGCTCGGCAGCTACCTGAAATTTTCATTTTTCGAGTTTTAGACCTGAAGTCTTCTAAAGCCAGATACCCCGTTGGGGATCCTTTTTTCTTGCTCTAACCGATGTCAGAAAAAGTTAACAATAGTCTTCCTTGTGGAAAACAAATACCTCTCAGATTTTCATTCTTACTGCGTCACCTGTTCATGCCCAGACCATGACGTCCGTGTCTGTTGGTTTTGTGCTTTGTTCAACACCTGAACTGTTCATCAGGCTATTTTTATCTCTCAATTCTTTCGCTCTCGTTCTCTGTATTCCGAAATGGCTTCGGTAAGCCATCCAACTACCGATGATCCGAAAAAACGCAAAGATAATGACAGAGACTGACCGCATAGGTCCAAAACTGCCGACGATGCTTCCGTTAAGCCAGTTCGCTGGTACTTAGTGAGGTGCTTTCGCAGCCCCTGATACCCGCTACTTCAGATTCGAAGGCCTCTACTGTGACCCATTCAGAGTCTGGTGTGCCATGAGATGCTTCAACTCTGGAACCTGTGGATGTCTCTACCTTGGATTGGTCCGGAGCTGCTGTGTAGGCACCGGCTTCTTACGGTGCATTCAGGCCTACTGACTTGTATATTAAACTGACGCCATCTTCTTCTTCAAGGCCTAAAACTCGAACCATGCCTAGAAAAGCGACGCCCAGACCGCATGGTCAGGCCTCTATGCTTAAAAAACAAATAAGAATGGCTAAAGACCTTATTACTTTAATCAGAGGACGCCAACCTTCCCCTTCTAAGAGACCTAGGACTGAATTTGCTTATGGTACTTCTGACCAGGATTCTGAAATTTCTGTTTCCTCTGATGACCAGGATTTATCCTGATCTACCCATGAATTCTGATGCAGAGGACTCTATTCCCTCAGCTCCCCTCCACCAGAGGATTTCTCTTTTGGTGAAACCTTGCATACTCTTGGGGAGCATTTTCGTTGGGAAAGCCAGGATTACTCTTATTCTAAAAAGAGGCTTAGGGATTTCTTACTCCTGCCTCAACACAGGCCTTTAGCTATCCCTCCTGTACTAGGCATTGTTTATGATGCCTTTTTGGAATCCAGCTTGGCACCTGACTCTTTACCTCTTGTTCCCAGAAAACCAGATAGATATTACAGGGTTTCTAAGTGTCACAAATTCCTTTTTAAAAATCTTACTGCGGATCCTGAGACCATTTCACAGGGACCCAAGGGCATTAAGGCTACTACTGCCAAAAATCCTACCCCTTCTGATAGAGATTCCAGGGCGCTGGATAGATGGGGTAAGAAGGTATACACTTCTGCAACCTTGGCCATTAGGGCCTTAAACTGCCAGTTTCATATGTTAAAGTATTAGCAACATATAATTGGATTGCTTAAACAGAAAATTATGTTCATTTCTGACTGTGCTGAAAATAAGGATTTACAGGATTTAATGACTTCTGCTGAATATGTAGGAAAATATACTTTGCAATGTGGTTTTGATTCACTAGAGGGAGGGTGGGAGGTTGCCATCATGGTTAAGGTGTCTGCCTTACAGAGACAAGGTGCAGGGTTTGATTCTCACATAGGGTAATTGGCTAGGTTTAAAATTACCTACATGGGCAGTTAGCCTAGTACTTATCTGTATCTGTGAACCTATGAATCTTGGAACAAAAGCACCAATTTCAAACGTGAAACCACCTTTCCAGTGTCAAAAAAACACAAGTTTGTGAACACAGGTTTATTTAGCGCTTTCGTCAGTTTATAACATAGACTTCATCAGAAACCTATGAATCTTGCAGGATTGCTGTCACTGGTTCTGTACCTAGAAGGCATGCTTAGCTTAAGGAGCAATCTTTGATAGATCATGTTAAAGGTAACTTGCTGGATGCTGCCTTAAACCAGGACTGCCTGTTTGGTAGCAATGCAGAAGAAGTTCTTAAAAAGATGGAGGAAAAAACTGAAATCTATGCAAACTGTTAAAGATTTCCTACAAGTACAGCCTCCAAGATTTAGTAGGCATTGTTAGTCTAAGAATTGGTCCTTTCCTGCCTCTTCCAGGCCTTCTCAGTCCAAACCCAGAACCAGCAGAACACCCAGGCTTCAGTCCCAGGGTATGCACACGATTAAGCAGTGGGGGGGCTCCCACTTCCAAATCAGGGAATAGTAAGACTCCCCCCTATGGTAAGCTGTCTCAATGATAACTTAAACTTCCAAGCACTTCTCAACTGACTGCTCATTTAGGAGGTAAGAGTGCTCTGCAGGCCAGAAACTGGGAACTCATTACCCAGGACAAATGAGTTTTAAATATAGTTTCCCAAGGATACAGATTTCACTTCCACATGATGTTCTTCATCTCACATTGCTGCAGTCCTTACATATGGGTAGTCCGCTGTCCTCGGTCGGCCTGAATACCAAAGTATTAGGCTGACGTCGGTCATGTCGCTCTGATCTGACATCAGAGCGTCAGGGTATTAAAGCACATGACCGACGTCATATCCTCAGTCTTTTTTGCCGCATGGTCCGATGCAGAAGCAGCGTTTGCAAGTGCCGTTCGGCGTTCTGAAATTTTCGTATTCTGAGTTTCAGACCGAAACCAAGTTGGGCTGAGTACCCCGTTGGGGAATATTTTTGTTTTTTCTTGCCTCAGTTAATTCCGGATGTCAGAAAAAGTGAATAATTGTATTTCTTGTGGGAAACAGATACCGCATAGGGATTACCACTCTTTGTATTCCTTGTTTGGGACCTGAGCACGACGTAGTCGGGTGTCGCTTTTGTGCTAGGTTTACTAAGCGCACCATTAAACGTAGGTTAGATTGCGCTAGGCTTGTCTTTGGTAAGCGGTGTAATTATAATATGCCGTCGGATCCTCCGACGCCCGCTACCGCGAAGAAGCGCAAAGACTAATCTTTAAAGTCAAGGCAGGATGAGCCGTCCGTTCCGGACGCCGGTTCTTTAGAAACTACGGTGGAATCTGTGGATCCAGCCGAGGTTTCAGTTGAGTCTCAGGGGGAGGCTTTAATTTTGCAAGATGTGGCCTCTCAAGAGTCAGGTCAGGCTGAGGGGGCCTCTCAGGTTGCTGTTCTCCCTTCCTTGCCTAAGGTGGTTAGGCCTTCTCCTTCTGTCTCTAAGGCTCCTTCCAAAGGCAGGCCTGGTTTGCCTTCCACGGGTGTCAGTCCTAGCTCTGCAGGTTCTGTGCCTAAAAAACACATGCTTAAAATGGCAGACGATTTAATTTCTTTAATCAGAGGTTCTATGCCACCTCCTGATAAGAGGCCTAGGGTGGAGCCAGAGGTGGAAAGTTTGGAGCAGGCTTCAGATTACTCAGAGTCTTCGGCTGAAGACATTCAGGATTTTCCTCCTTATTCTGATTCAGACGCAGAGGATTCCACTCCTTCTGCTTCTCCCCCAGAGGATTTTTCTTTTTCAGAAACCCTGCATTCTATGAGGGAACATTTTAAATGGGAAGGTCAGGATTTCTCAGATTCCCGAAAGAGGCTTAGGGAATTTTGTTTTACCACAACATAGGCCCTTGGCTATACCTCCTGTTTTGGATGTTGTTCAAGACGCGTTTTCTCGAGGCTTCCTTAATCCAGACTCTCTGCCTCCTCGCCAGTTAAGCCAGACAGGTATTACAGAGTACCTGAGGCTCATAAATATCTGTATAAGAGTCCAAGGGCTGACCCAGAAACTATTAGCCAGGGACCTAAGGGTGTCAGGGCTTCTGTTGTAAAGAATCCATTTCCTATTGATAAAGATGCTAGAGCTTTGGATAGATGGGGTAAAAAAGTGTATACCTCTTCCACTTTAGCAATGCGGGCTTTGAATTGCCAGTTTCATATGTTGAAGTATCAGAATTTTCTCCTCACTCAACTAAAATCTAAAGTGGATGCTTTGGCAGAGGGCATAGAGTGTAAAGAATTACAGGATTTGGTACATGCCTCTGAACAGGTGGGTAAGCCTTCTTTGCAGTGTGGTTTCGATGCTTTACAGGCTTCTTCCAGGGTGGCTGCCACTGGTTCAGTTATTTGCAGGCACGCCTGGCTTAAGGATCAGAATTTGTCAGAGCATGTTAAAACTAGAATTTTGGATGCTCCTTTACAGTCTGAAGTTTTGTTTGGTTCTCCTGTGGAGTCTGTCTTGAAGAAAATGGAAGACAAGGCTAAGTCTATGCAGACTGTTAAAGATTTTTTGCAGGTGCAGCCTCCTAAGTTTAGCCGGAATTGGCCTACTAAGGGATGGGCTTATCCTTCTTCTGTTTCACAGTCTAGGGGTAGATCTAGACGTGGTAGGGGCAGAGCTCAGAGTACTTTCAGGCCTAGCACGTGGAGTTCGCCTGCACAATCTACAGGTGAGGGCAGGGGCCAGTCCTTTCGTAAACAGGCCCAATGACCTGCATTTTCAGCTGCCAGATTCTTCCTGTCTGGCAGCTCCTTTAGGAGGAAAGTTGGCACTCTTCAAGCAAAACTGGCTTTTAGTCACCCAGGACAAATGGGTGTTGGACATTATAGACCGAGGCTACAAGTTTTATTTCCATACATTGCCTCCTTTCAAAGGCATGCCAGACGTTCCTCCTCAGCAAAGGGTAGAGGCTCGCAAGCAGATTTCTTTACTTCTTCAAATGGGGGCTATACAGCAGGTCCCTCTGTCAGAAGTGGGCCTAGGATTTTATTCTCGCCCGTTTCTAGTACCAAAGAAAGGAAACACTTGGAGACCGATTTTGGACTTATCTATCCTCAACACATACCTAGACATTCCAAAATTCAAAATGTTGACGTTGCAACAACTTCTACCTCTGTTGGGCAAAGATCACTGGATGGTAACTCTGGATCTCAAAGAGGCTTATCTTCATGTTCCTATCAGGCCCAGTTGCAGGAAGTACCTGCGTTTTCGGGCTGGGGCTTTACATTATCAGTTCTCTGCATTGCCCTTTGGCTTATCTACTGCGCCCAGGGTGTTCACAAAGGTTCTGGCTCCAGTGATAGCCTTCTTACGGTTAAGAGGAATACAAATTTATCCTTATTTGGACGATTGCCTGATTCTTGCTCAAGACAAGTACGAACTTCTTCATCATCTACAGTATGTGATGGCAGTGTTAAGGTGCCTAGGGTATTCTGTGAGCGAAACAAAGTCCAGTCTAGTACCCTCTCAGGAAATGTGCTTTCTGGGTGTGAGACTGAATACAGCTTCCCAGATGGCTTTTTTGACCCCGGACAAGCAAAAGAACCTTACTCTTTACTTCCATCAATTGTCTCTACGGTCCAGGCTGACTGCAAGGACAGTCCTTCAAGCCTTGGGGTTCATGGCATCTTGTATTCTGGTGCTTCCCAATGCCAAACTGCATATGAGGAAGCTACAATGGTATCTCAAAATGTATGGACACAACACTGCCAAGATCTGGACACTGTCATTCAAATAATACCTTGCATTCAAAAGGAATTTTTGTGGTGGGCTCAGGAATGTCACCTAAACAAGGGACTCTCTGTGACCCGACCAGAGGCGAGTCAGATTTTAACGACAGATGCCTCGGACAAGGCTTGGGGAGCACACCTCAATGGAAAATGGGTTCAAGACACGTGGCCTGCCAGACTTCAACATTTACATATCAACTTGAAGGAGATGTTAGCAGTCCAATTTGCATTGATGGCTTTCAAGGATTTACTTCACCCAGGGCAAGTGTTGATTCAAACAGACAACACAACTGTCATGTGGTACATCAACAAGCAAGGGGGAACCCATTCGTACCCTCTTTGCAGGCAAGCAATGATTTTGTGGGAGACTGCTCTCAGTTTACACTTCAATCTTCAGGCAAGGTTTCTACCAGGAGCACAGAACTCCTTAGCAGATGTTTTGAACAGACAGATTGTGGATCCCCACGAGTGGAAATTGGATCCTCATGTATTTCGAAAATTGACAGTGGTATGGGGAACTCCAGACATAGATCTGTTCGCTTCTCCACTAAATTTCCAGTTGCCAAAGTTTTGCACAAAAATGTTTCATCCCACAGCTTGGAAAGTGGATGCTCTATCATTCAGTTGGAGCAATCTTCACGTCTATGCCTTTCCGCCTCTGCCTCTCCTCCCCAAGGTGCTCTTGAAGGTCAGACAAGACAAAGCCCTCCATGATCCTAATAGCTCCAGATTGGCCTCGACAGCACTGGTACCCTCTGCTGAGGAGTTTAGTACGGGAGCCTCCATGGCCTTTGCCTTCGATTCCGCACCTTTTGTCACAGGAGGGCAATCATTTCCTCAATGTCAGGATTCAGTCCCTGCATCTAACAGCCTGGCATATTCTGTTCTAGAGCCTGAAGGGTCGCAGCTTCCACAACAAGTTTTGAATGTTATTTTGGAGGCCAGAAGGCCTAGTACAAGGAAAGTTTATGCTGATAAATGGAGGAGATTTTTCATTTGGAGCAAAACAAAGGGCTTTGATGTTTCCAGGCCTGATTTAAGTGTTTCTCTTCAATATCTTACAGAATTATTAGACAAAGGTTTGTCTTTCTCCTCTATAAAAGTTCATGCTGCAGCCATTTCTGCTCACTATGACTGTGACCCTCCATTATTCTCTCATCCTTTGTTTAAGCAGTTTCTTAGAGGGGCAAAGAACATAAGACCCCCGTAGAGCTCCTACTCCTGCCTGGGATCTCAATTTTGTGTTGGAAAAACTTACTTTACCTCCTTTTGAACCTGCAGCTACTGCTGAGTTAAAGTTTTGTCTTGGAAGACTGCTTTTTTGTTGGCCATTACGTCTGCTAGAAGGGTTTCTGAATTACAGGCTCTTATGGCAGTTGAACCCTTCCTAATTTTTCATAAGGATAGGGTATCTCTGCGTACTAATCCTACTTTTATGCCTAAAGTGGTTTCAAATGTGGCCTTGAACCAATCTATTCATTTGCCTACTTTTTATGCAGATCCCCAAAATAAAGGGAGAAAATTTTGCACACTTTGGATATTCACAGGCAGTTGCGTTATTATTTGAGCAGGACTAAAGGGTTCAGACAGTCTCAGCAGTTGTTTGTTTCTTTTGCTTTGGGTTCTCAGGGGAAACCTGTTTCAAAACAAACTATTTCTAAGTGGATTGGTTTTTGTATTGCTTTTGTTATTCTCATCATGGTAAGGAGATTCCGGCTGGAATCAGACCTCACTCCACTAGGGCTACTGCCACTTCTACAGCTTTTTTAAGGGGAGTAGCTACTAAAGATATTTTGGAAGCAGCTACTTGGAGTTCAGTGCATACTTTCTCTAAACATTACCACCTTCCTCTTTATTCCAAATCTAGGGCTGGATTTGCCACTGCAATCTTGCAGGGCATTTTGGCAGCTCCCAATGCTTTATGATTTTGCCAGCCTCCCTTTACCTCTGCTTTGGGATTCTACCCATATGTAAGGACTGCAGCAATGTGAGATGAAGAACATAGTACAGTTTTGTACCTACCATAAATCTAGATGTTCGAAGATCCACATTGCTGCAGTCCAATTTACCCTCCCTCCTTCCCCTCTGTAGTTTGGAATGGTTGTATGGTTTGGGTGGTAGCTGTTATTTGTACATGCCTTTTGGGAAGTATTCTATTTTTGGCTGTGGCCTTTCTTTTTAGGGCCTTCTGACATCTGGGGCAAGAAAAGACTGAGGATATGACGTCGGTCATGCGCTTTAATACCCTGACGCTCTGATGTCAGATCTGAGCGACATGACCGACGTCAGCCTAATACTTTGGTATTCGGGCCGACCGAGGACAGCGGACTACCCATATGTAAGGACTGCAGCAATGTGGATCTTCGAACATCTACATTTATGGTAGGTACAAAACTGTACTTTACCAACCCCAAACGGTTGGCCAAATCTACCCTTAAATAAGTGGGCAGAGGCTCAAAAGCAAGTACTCTCTCTTAAGCATAAAGGCTATTCAAACTGCATCAGAAGAGGAAAAGGGACAAGATTTCTACTCGAGACTTTTCCTGGTACCCAGATGAGACAATTCATGGTGTCCTATCCTGGACTTTTCCATCTTGAACACCTTTTTGGTGATTCCAAAATTCAAGATGCAAACTCTTCACCAGTTGCTCCCTATGCTAGGCAAAGATGCCTGGTTGGCAACACTGGGTTTTAAAGGAAGCCTGCCCTGCATATCCCAATCAGAGAATCTTGCAGAAGATATCTACGCTTCAAAGCAGGCTACATGCACCGTCAGTTCTCTGCACTGCCCTTTGGCTTATCTACTGCACCCAGGGTATTCACAAAGTGCCTAGATCCAGTCATTGCATTTTGCAGGCAAAGAAGTATTCAAATATACCCATACCTGGACGATTGCCTAATTCAGGCAGAAAGCCAGGACATACTTTTGAATCATCTGGCATTTGTACACAAGGTGCCAACTTGTCTGGGGTACACCATAAACGCAAAGAAATCACATCTGGTACCCTGTCAACAAATTATATTTCTGGGAGCAAGCTTGAACACAACTTCCCAGATGGCTTTCCTCACACCAGAGAAACAAATTCATTTGACAACTTGCTTCAAACTAATGTTCATGGCCTCCCACAGTCTAATTCCATATGCAAGACTGCATATGAGGAAACTACAATGGTATCTAAAAAGCCTATGGTATTAACTTTCTAAGGATCTAGAAACAATGATTCATATCATGCCTTGCCTATGGTTAGAGTTCCTTTAGTGGGCAGAGGCCTGCCACCAAAACAAGGGACTGCCATTCACTCTGCCCCCTGCTGCCCATACCCTAACAGATGCATCAGGCTAAGCATGGGGGGGGCTCACCTGGCAGGGAAGTGCATTCAGGGAAAATGGAACCCAAGTCAAATGCACTTGCATATCAATCAAAAAGAAATGTTAGCTGTACACAACGCTCTGACAGCTTTCAAGAACCACATTCTTCCAGGACAATTGATGGTAAAGACGGACAACACCACTGTTATGTGGTACATAAATAAGCAGGGGTACCCATTCTTACCCCCTCTGCAGGTTAGCCATGGCTCTGTGGAACACAGCCTTGAGCTACCAAGTGCATCTAGAGGTTCAGTTCCTGCTAGGAAAACTAAATACACTGGCAGACGAACTAAGCAGAAATCTCATGGACCCACACGAGTGGAAACTGGAACCAAAGACTTTCAACATGTTGATAAACAAATGGGGGAGCCCAGATATAGACCTGTTTGCCTCCCCCAAAACTATAAATTGGACAAATTCTGCACAAGGACGCCCCACAAGCTTGGAAAGTGGATGCTCTGTCCTTCAGCTGGAAAAATCTATCCGTTTATGCCTTTCCTCCTCTGCCTCTCTTTTCCAAAGTACTACTAAAGATCAAATAGGACAAGCCAAGGATGATACTGATTGCACCAGACTGGCCACGCCAACACTGGTACCCCCTCTTGCGCAGTGCATCACAGCTGGCTCCATGGCACCTACCTCAGACCCCTACCATGCTGTCACAGCAGGAGAGCCAGATTCTGCACCCTCCGCTTCAAACCCTGAATCTGGCAGCCTGGCTAATTACCTAATCTATCCGTTACCATCCTTCAGTAAACGGGTCTTGGATGTCATTTTGGAGGCAAGGAGGCCTAGTACTAGAAAATCTTATGCTGAAAAATGGAAAAGATTCTGTGCATGGAACCAAACTCAAGGGATGGGCGCAGCAGCAGCAGCACCCAGCTTATCTCAGATTCTTCAATACTTAAATGAGATGCTTCACAAGGGCCTTTCTTTTTCCTCCATCAAAATTCATGCCTTAGCCATTTCAGCTCATTACAACACAGAACCACCCCTCTTCTCTCATCCACTGCTCAAGCAGTTCCCCAGAGGGGACAAAAACTGAAGACCACCCAGGAGAGCCCCAACTCCAGCCTGGGACCTTAACTTTGTATTGGAAAAACTCACTCTTCCTCCTTTTGAGCCAGCTGCAAGTGCATTGTTAAAATTCCTTTCTTGGAAAACAGCCTTCCTTTTAGCAATCACTTCAGCAAGAAGGTTATCTGAATTACAGGCCCTTATGACAGTGGAGCATTTCATCATCTTTCATGCTGACATGGTGTCCCTCAGGACCGATCCCTCCTTCAAGCCCAAATTGTTATCCAGTATGGCTCTTAATCAGTCCATTCATTTGCCAACCTTCTTTTCTAATCCACAGAACAAAGTGGAACGTATACTGCTCTCCTTAGAGGTGCACACACAACTTAGATTTTACTTGGACAGAACTAAACCTCAAAGGAAATCTGAACAACTGCTGGTGGCATTTGCTGCAGGGGCAGAGGGGTAGGCCATTTCAAAGCAAACCATTTCTAAATGGATAGGCCATTGCATTCATTTCTGCTATAAGCACCATGGAAAACATTCAACCAGGGCTGCATCTACCCCTACAGCCTTTCTCAGATGTGTCCCTACCAGGGATATCCTAGAAGCTGCTACCTGGAGTTTTCTACATACTTTCACCAAGCATTACCATTTGCCAGTTTTCTCTAAATCCAGAGTGGCCTTTGCCACTGCAGGCTTGCAGGGCCTTGTAGCTGGTCCTAATGCCATTTTTCCTCCCATGCTTAGCTTTGGGAATCTACCCAAATGTGATGACTGCAACAGTGAAACACGAAGAACATAGTACAGTTATGTACACTTGCCATAAATGTAGATGTTTGAGTGTATTCTTTGTTGCAGTCCTGGTTACCCTCCCCTCCAGCACCCTGACTTCTTTTGGCTATAACCTAAATGTGATGACTGCAACAGTGAATACACTCTAACATCTACATTTATGGTAAGTGTACACAACTGTACTTTCTGCAGGGCATGCTTACTCATGCCTAGGTCTCTAATCCTTCCACCCCACTCCTCAGCTTTGGGAATCCTCCTACAGGTAGTAACTGCAACAGTGAAACACGAATAACATGGAACAGTTGTGTACACTTACCATAAATGTAGATGTCCAAGTGTATTCACTGTTTCAGTCTGGTTCCCCCCCCTCTCCTTCCCCCTTGTATCCTCTTTCCTTAGGGAGACATAAGCTTCTTATTGTGGCTTTTAGCCACCAGGACTACTTTACCATATTTCCTTGGGCTTCTTACTGGTTAGAGCAAGAAAAACTGATGTAATGGTGTCTGCTGCCTTGCTTTATAGCACTGATGACCTGACGTCAGTAATCAAGCGACTACAGCCGACACAGGAAAACATTGACTCTGGTATTCAGGCTGGCCGAGGATTACCACAGCAGGGATTACCCACAGGTGATGACTGCAACAGTGAATACACTCGAACATCTGTATTTATGGTAAGTGTACACAACTTTTCTTTTCTTGAGATATATTTTGGTTTGTCTACCCAGGGAAATCTTCCAAATGGGTGTGTTTTGACCTGGGTGTATGTAGATAACAACAATGCAGAGCTTTTTTTTATTAGGATTTAGGTGAAAGGATGTGATCAGTTTCTCAATGTTGAAGGAAGGGACAGGTTTTGGAAAGATTATTATCATTAAGGAGTCTCGATTAAATTAAGACTACACCTGCACCCTTTCTGTGAAGTCTGTCATTACGAATAATGTTGCAACCAGGAGGGAAGATTTCAGTGTCTGATGTATGTGGTTTTAGCCAGGTTTCTGTTAATGCTACTATGTCTAGGGAATGGTGAACTAGCCAAGCTTGGAATTCTGTAATTTTGTTAGAGGCTTCGTGCATTTACTGCTATGAGAAATAGGTCATGAGTCGTAGAGGATTGAGTGCTTTTTCACAGGATTTTAGGGCCTGGATTTGGATGGATGTCTCCACGCTCAGTTAAAGGTGAGAGGTGATGTATTATTGTATGTGGGTGGAGTTGCTTTTATATGAGATATATATATAGTGAAGGTGATGAAGTAATTTTAGTTTGGTATTGGTGGGGTAAAGTTTGAATATGGTTAGATTCCAGGGTACTTTTTACTAATAGGGATGGAAAGCTGTTAGAGTAACTATGTAGTTTAGGTTGTAGTGGTATATATAGCAAGTGTTGCAGCTGTTGTTGGAGTTGTACTTAATTGAGTTTGGAGGGATTGTGAAATGGATTAGCAATATTAGTAGAGTGGTTAGAGTAAGAGCGGTTAGTAAGGGTTTTAGTCTGAGTCGTGTTGAATTTTAGGTATCGAGTTGGTTGTTTTTGGTATGGGTGGTATTGGGAGTGTTTTGTGTTAACGGGGGAGATTTGTAGAGAGAGGAATGAGTTGCTAAAGATTAGAGTTAAGATATTGGTTAATGAGAGTGGGTGGGGTTACAGGAAGTATATATGTAATGAGAGAGGGGGTGGGTGCGAATGAGGCTACGGTGCAAGAGTGAGTCCGGAGCTAAGCAGACTGAACAAAGTGGGTTGCGCCAACCCTCGGAATGGCCTACTACTACAAATAAAACTATCAATAAAGATTAAACTGCAAGGTAAGTGATCAGGGTCGGCAGCTGTGATAAAAATAAAGTATTGAAAAAGGCTCCGAGATAAAGCAGAGACTAAGTATTACATCTATTAGTAAGATACAGTATCCCTGAAAGGGGATGAGTGCAGACGTAGAATATTTGTATAGCCGAATAAAGAAAACAGTATAGTTGTGTAACAGAGAGAAGTATTTAAGTTTATTGAGTGCAAAGGTGGAAGATTTTACATAGAGATTGTCATGAAGAAGAAAAGGGATAGAAAATAACAAGAATTGCAGGAGGCTGATGTTTCGTAGTGGCAAGCTCCCAAATTAAAAGGTGGTAAAATAGTTTTTCACAATGTAACTGAGACATGCATTAGCTACCTGAACTTATAAAATGTGAAGTAGAGGTCCATTCTCTTTGCTTGTTCACTATTTTGTTAGCTACACTTTATTTCTGTCCTTAGCTGGTTCTGCATCCAAACATTTATTTGATCCTCCAGGGAGAAAAATTTCTTAAGACAGATGAATACAGCAGCTTTAATTTCGCATTTGGCTTTCAACATTCATTGATTTCTGGGATAATCTTTTTTTCTTTTGCTTGGTTTACAGTGAATAATAATAATCCACATTGTCTCCAGTTTTTAATATTATTCCCTTCTGCCACAGTTTCATCAGGAATAACTCTCTTTGCTGGCATGATTGTATCGTTACCAGTATTGGTTATAGCTGCTTTATCATGGGTGGGTTTGGCCCATGTACAAGATGTACTCTTTCAGTTAACAAGTTCTGCTGAGGAACACCAGTCCAGAAACTTATTTGCACTTTTTATTAATAGTCTGTTTCTTGTAGTATTTCTGGTATAGCAGAAAATCTCAGGTTTTTTCTGCATTCTTTGTGTGCTTTTTGAAAAGCGTCCTGCTCAGCCAGCCTTTTCATTTGTCTCTGATCTTTGCAGTTTGTCAGCTGTACTGAGTAGCTAGATAAAACTTCAATTTTTCTAGCCTTTTATTTAAATGTGTACATTCATTCATTGTTTCACTTGTATTAAGCACTTCTGATTGCATTTGAATTATTTTTTCCTCTACATTTTTCTCAGAGACTTCTTTTGTAGTTGATTTTTTTTTTATTTTCTCCAGATTTCTTCTTTGCTTGCACTTTGTTTAATTACAAGCCAGTGTTTGAATTCTATTCAGTTTGATTGCTTTAGGATCTTCTAGCTCCCCCCACCCCCCAGAATTGCAGTTGTCAGACTGGGAGAGCTGCTATAATCAGGTCTGTTAGTATGCGGCCATCTTTGAAGTCTCCCAAGTCATCATTTATGCCTAAAGTGGAAGTGATTGCGTGTGTGTGTGTGTGGGGGGGGGGGGGGGGGTTGCCTTGCAAGGAAGACGTATATTTTTTGGATGGACTGCAGTAGAAGCAGCAGTAAGAAATCTAGTTAGTTTTTTGTTTACTGGGGTAGTGCACGGAGGTTAGCAGCGTTGAATAGAAAATAAGGTGTGCATAAATTACATTTGACAAGGTTACAATCTCTTGAATACTGATGTTACACTAGACTAACCTGCAGTAAATGTCTCCCAAGACTCCTAAGCAGTAAAACCATGTACAGCTGTGTAAATGTAAACAGCTATTGTATGCCTGAGACATTTTGAAAGTCAGGACTGTGTGTCGTAAAAGAGAGGAGGAGGAGGTTTTAAAGATTAATTATTTGATATAGTGAGTGGGTTGATAAGGGAGGTGTATTAAACTTGGAGTGAAGTATGGTGAAGTCAACATGAAACACTTGATTTAAAACTTGCAATTCATAGCAATGCAGTGGTTAATACAGTGCAGCTTTCTGTTTTGTATCAGATTTAAAGTTAAGCTGTTATTGAAAGGTTCTGAAGTCTCCCATCTGGTGTGAACCATACACAGCCGCTATTTGTTTTTACTGTAATTTCACTAAAAACAAGTTTTATCTAGACCATTGTGTTTTGCAGTTAAGCTCCACTGGGAAAGCGCAAGTGTATGGGGGCTGTTGAGTACTGGAAAGAAATAGGTAGCAGATCTCTGTATCAGTCACAACTTTACAGGTGTTAGTTTTTTCTTCAAACATGATTACTTCTGAATAATTTTGTGGTTAGAAAGTCTGTCTGCTACATTTCTTAAGACTTCAGGTTGTGCATGTTTTGGCTCCTGCTTCTGAATGGTGGTGTCTTCGGCAACTTCTTCATTGCATGCTTCTCTGCATAGAAGATGAAGAGGATGATGAAGGAAGCACAAAAACAGGGATTGTATTATAGACAAGCTACCGTAACTGATATGCCAGACTTGTCCATGGTGAATGCCGGCAGTTGGCAGCATCCATTACATGTAGAAGTAAAGAATAGCCCGACATTAGTGACCAGAGTAGCAATTCTCTACTACATCAGAAATTGTGAATGAAGTATTCTCATGTGTTTATTTGGAGGTCCTCAATTGAATGTCAAGGTAGTTAGAATGTACTTTTTGGAAGATTGAAATTTTAAATGACTTACATTTTGAAAATGACAGTTTTTGATGCATTGGTGAAGTGTCCCTGCTGAAAAGTAAATAAACAGCTCTGTTGTGTTGTGCTGTGCAGTGCTTCCTTCTTACCAGTCTCATCAAAATGAGTTGTAATATGCTGCAGTTGCCAGAAGTTGTGCACTTTGCGTGCACAAAGCCCATACATTTTCATTAAATTAAAAACTTGCGTACTTTCATATAATTTTTATATTTCATACAGCCAGATCCCTTACTAATCAAAAAACTGTTTTTCCCATTTGCGGCAGCAATTGTAGCAACTTTTGTTTCATCCTGCCATTTCTGTTTGCAGTATCAGTGGAATCTGCCTTGCACTGCTACTGTACAACAAGCTGCTTTCCTATTATGGATGATAGTGTGCTTCACCTAAAATCAAGGTGCTCAGTGTAATAGCCTGGAACTTCTCAAATGTGTTCCACTCTTATTCTCTGAGGTGTTGTCAGTTTTGAACCTGACTAAACAGACCAGAAACACTAAGAAACCTTGATTTTCAAAATGGTATGAAATTTTACTTTTGCAGTTAAAATATTTGTTAATGGTAACATTATATTGGTTTCTAAGTTACACCAGTACATGGTGTCCTTTTTGATGCACGTTTGAGTTGCTCCTTTATTTAGCCATTACTTAAAATTTCTGAAACGTATTCTACATTTACCACCATCTTTCTAGATGTGCATTGGCTCATATGCAGTAGTGATTTAGTTCTCCCTTTGAACCAGTAGTGTCTGCTAGTTTTGAAATTCGTGTCTATTACAAGTCTTGGTAGAATATTACAAGTTAAAACTTCATCACCCTGTAAACAAAAACTTATAAAGAGCTTTGCAGTATTGAAAAGATGATCTGATGATGTTAATCTTCATTCATTACTTACTGATGGGTGTCTGTTCCGACCTCGGAACGGAGATGGCCTTATAACAAGTTCGTGCCAGTCAAGCAACTCTTGAGCTGTTTTACTCAGTGCCCCTCTCCCTGTTACCTCAGATCTTGTTTTCCGCATAGATATCAAGATGCGTTAAGCCAGCTCTCAGCTAAGTACAAAAAAACTTATCATTCTTAAAACTTTTTTTCCACAGTATTTCTATTTATTACTTTTGTATTTTTCTTCTCTCATTAGTCGCTAAACTTTTACCCCATATAGAATACATTTTTTTTTTTTTGCTTTCCTTACCATTTTGGTAATCTTAGTACCATTGTTGGTACAGGCCTTCCCTCTCTCTACCTTCTTTCCCCTTACATTTTGAGGTAGTCTAAATGCCATTGTTGGTATTCTTTCCTTTCTTCCTTTAAAAAAAAAAAAAAAAAAAAAAAAAAAGCTCTTCTATTTTTTCCTGTTTTTCGATATATAGGTATAAAGTTTGTACTTTGTGTTTTACTGGTTTATAGTAAGTAAATATTTGCTTAAGTTGATCCTGCTGTGTCTGAAAAGTAGAGAGCAGGTTTCAAACAATGCGACCAATGTGGTTGCAAAATGCCTAATTTGGACACTCATCTGTCTACTGCCTGGGTGTTCCACACTTAACAACCCTTTGCAAATTAGACATGCTGGTTGGGTAGAGCTCGTATGCTAACAGAGAGGAAAAGTAAGCTGATACTAAAAGGCCTTTTAAAAATGTTTTCAGAAGCTATTTCGGAGTCTGAGGGCTCAACCCCTCCAAAGAGAGAACACAAGCGAAGAAGTCACTCCGTTCCTTCTTTGCCTCATACTAGTGATTAAAAAGTCTTCTGAACCAAAACCCCCCTAAATTGGCACCAATGACATGGGCACCAGGGCCTCAACTGCCCTCCATAGTGCCGTCCTCTGTTCCAAGACCTTAATTATCCACTTTGGTACAGTCTTCAGTGACAGTGTCTCCGGCAGCAGCCACAGTACCGATAATGCCCACTGTACCAACCATGTCTTTATCTACCATTCCACTCCCATCCTATTCTGCACCAACAATAGTACAACCAACACTGGTCACTCCCCCCCTCCCTATACATGTTACTGGTCCTATGACCACGGTGCCAGTAGGAGAAATTCTTCCTCTGACTCGATACTCCCCTACGGCAGATCCATTTTTTGAGCAACAGTATAGCCCTTTCTTGGAACGGCCCGATTTTCTATAGAGGATATCAACCCACTCCTCCAGGAGCCTCTCTGAATTGGACGTGGTGCGACTTGTGGCTCAGCTACTGGCGGCCAGAGGGATTTCATCACCTTCCAGAACTCTACTCCCAACAGGAGTTGGGAGTTTTTCTCCACCGACTCATGCATATTCTCCTTCTTTGACCTCTGTGCAGTTATCGAAGCATCTGACAGACGCTTATTTTGGTTCCCACTTTGGTTCCACTGGTGGACCTCACAGTGGTCCGGAACTGACCCTTTGGCAATTGACTCATTCTGAGCCAAGCTATCCTCTGGATCGTGACTGGGCTGCTGGTGCAGATTTTTTCTATGGTGCAGTCTGCTACGGTTCTGGGAGTCTTGGCAGCACCAAGTCCTCTCGGGGCTCTTCCTTGGGAGTGAGTTAATTGGAGCGGGGTATGACCTTGTTGTCCTTCTCATTTCCGGCTCCCATCCCTCTTCAGGCGGGCCAGCTTTCTAAGTGATGGAGGGGGCCATTGCCTCTGTAGGCAAACCGTTGGCATTGGAGTACTATATATATCCTGCCTCTGAACCGCACCTGACACAGTCCACCACATTGGGACACCGAGCACAAGAGCCTCAAGATACCCTACCGCAGGGCTCCCTCTCTTTGGATTTCTCTTCAGAAGCCCCCGCTGAAGAAGTACCATGTAAGTGATCGTGCAAGAGGAAGCACGTGGAATTCCCCGAAGAGTGCCTCACTGAAGATGCAGACTACGATGAAGGGGAGGGTTCCCCCAATCGCCCCTGAGGATGTCTCCTTCGAAGACCTACTTGAAATTTTAAAACAGCGGGGAGGCTCGCAGCCCACCACACCCTCCTGTGAGGAATCCATATTCTTGCAGGCATTTCATGCTTGACCCTCTACTTCCTGGGTGACCCTGCTTGCAGACTAATTATTCCAGCTCGTCGTGCAGTGTGCATGGAAGATTCCTGATACTGTTGAACCAATCCCACGGAGACCAGACAAAAATTTATCCCCACCAGTTGAAAGTCCTCACTTGTCCAAAGGCCTACCAGTAGACGCTATGGTGGTGGCAGCGGCCACTAAAAAGGAGCTCACAGAGGAGAGTCATACTTTCCATCCCCAAACAGAGAGCCTTGGGCAATGGACAGATTAGGGAAGTGAGTATTTTCCTCATCGCCCTTTAGTCTTTGAATTATTTGGCACACTTTACCAGACTCCAGAGAGACTTTCAGAACTCTCAGAAACCTTAGCAGTAGCAGTCCCTGACGAGGTACGTGACAAAGTTGCCTCGCAGCTTGCAACCATTGAATCCATTTCTAACTCGTCCATGAGATTGATATCTCATGCTACTGAAGGGGTGGCCAGAGCAGAGGGTTCAGGCTTTGTCATGAGACGTCCCGCCTGGATGCGCCTTTGTGATTTTGCAGACCCCTTCAAGTTTTCTTTTCTCAGCGCTCCAGTGGAAACATCTTCCCTCTTTGGCCCAAAAGTAAAAGACACATTAGCTGGGTGTGAAAAGGATGGCAAGGTCCTGTCTGCCATGGATGTATGTTCCCCCCCCACCCCCCCTCCCCAGTGATCTTTCTCCAGGAATCAGAGGAGTGGAAAGATGTGGCACAAAAAATCCCAGGGTCCTTTCCATGACACATGTGGCATGTTTACCCCCCAGGGCAGAGGGGATCCGTATAACCAGGGATCCAGAGATTCTTTCTCTGGACAGCTTTACCAGCACTCCTGAAGTGCAGCCCGATTGCTTTCCTCTGGAAGCAGTCGGGGGACGTTTCTCTTTGCACCACCCGGCTTTGCAAAGAATAACCACAGATTCTTGGGTGCAGAATGTAATTGCCAGAGGTTACAACATACCCTTCAATATTTGCCCAAAGCCATTAAGGCACATTCCTAATGTTCCACACAGTCAAAGGGAAGAATCAGCTCCAGGAATACAAAAGCTGCTTCAGGAAAGAGTCATCCAGGCAGTCCTATCAGACCAAATAGAATCCGGATTTTACTCAAGGTTCTTTTTAGCGCCAAAACTGACAGGGGACTGGAGACCAATCTTTGGATCTCAGCATTTTAAACAAAACTTGTCAACCAAACAAAATTCCGAATGATCACGATTCAGTCCTATCCTACCCTTCCAGGAGAAAGACTGTTGGATGTGCTCAGTTGATCTTCAGGATGTGTATTACCACATAAAAATGGATAAGTGCTCCAGAAGATTCCTTTGCTTCTGGCTGCGAGCCAATCATTACCAATTCCGAGCACTACCCTTTGGACTCTCTACAGCCCCACAGTGTTCACCAAATGCATGGCAGTGGCAGTGGCTCATTTGAGACTACAAGGATTCCGTGTGTTTCCTTATCTAGACAATTGGCTCCTTACCACCCCCACCATGTGTCTACTGGTTACAGCCTTACATTACACTCTAAAAGTAGCAAGATTTCTGGTAATCTCAATAAAGAGAAATGCAGGTCGACTCCTTCTCAAACCCTGGAATTCATAGGCGCAACTTTGAACACTCAATCTTGCCTAGTCTCCCTTCCATCTCACAGACTGGAAAGATTAAGATCCCAACTTCGAGTGATACTCTCTCAAGACAAAGTTCAAGCTGGGGCTGTGATGCAACTTTTAGGATCAGTGTCAGCATCGATTGCAATAGTTCCCCTGGCAAGGCTACACAACACATCTCCAGTGGCTTCTTCTAACGTAGTGGTCTCCTTCAAATCAACTGATGTCTTTTCAGAACCGCATAACAAACCAGTGCAAACAAGATTTAATTTTGATGGATGAAGCCAGAAAAAGTACTGTGTAGTCATCCTTTCTGCCCCTCTCAGCCCAAGACCATAGTGACCACAGATGCTTTCCTGATGGGGGGGGCACTTACAGGGAAACATGGTCCAAGGCCCTTGATCCCCTCTGGAGGCCAATTTGCATATCAGTGTTCTAGAACTGAGGGGGGTGTTTCTAGCATTGCATGCCTTTCAGTCTGCCCTCCCATCAGGGACAATTGCTATCCAGTCCGACAAAATGTCGGTAGTCTGGTATATTAACAAATGAGGAGGAACCAGGTCTTACTTGTTGTGTCGAGAGGCCATGAGAATTTGGCAATGGGTGACCCCTTCCAACCGCTTCCTGATAGCAACAAACATTCCTGGGGATTCCAGTGTGATCGCAGATAAACTGAGCAGATGCATCCTTCTGCCTCACGAGTGGCCCTTCAATTCAACCATAGCGGCAAAGATCTACAGCCGCTGGGGTCAGCCTTGCTGCGACCTATTCGCACCTCCAGCAAATCACAAAGACAACATCTACTTTGCTCTAATCCCCCCAAAGGGGGGGGGGGTCCCTGACGGACGGTCTAATACACGATTGGCCCATGGGACTTATTTATGCTTTCACTCCCCTTCCCATGATCCCACAATTTCTAAAGAAGGCCCTTCTCACATCAGACCACCCTTCAAAGAACCAATTGAACCTTGGAGTTTGACACTAGTTCTGCAATCCTTGAAGCTATCACCTTTCGAACCTGCTGCCATTTGTGATATTCTTATCCTGGAAGTCTGTTTTTGGTTGCCATCCCCTCAGCAAGATGCATATCTGAACTTAAAGCCGTGAGCATTAAACACCTCTACATGGTCTTTCATAAAGATGAAGTATCACTCCAGACTAACCCTTTCTTCCTACCCAAAATTATTTTGGAATTGACTATAAATCAGACAATTGACTTACCAGTCTTTTTTCTTAGCTTCTCAAATAAAGGAGAATGCTGCCTTCATTTACTGGATGTACATAGACAATTACAATTTTACTTAGACTTGCACCACACCCCACTCATCGCATAGTTCCACTAAACCTACACCACCAAAATCCACACATGGAAACACAAAAACATTCACGGAGGCTCTCAGTAATAATCTGCTGAAGCAACAGGGGCCTCCAAAGCAGAAACGCAAGCAACCTTCACACCCCCCCCCAAACACAACCCAAATGACACATAGCCCACAGACTCAGTGTGCCACTCAACCGCAGCCCATAAGGCAAAACATTGTACCCAACACACTAGTCATAGGTGTCTCTCTAGTCAGGCACACTGACGTCCCACTCACCAGGCTAAACAAGGAGAAGGTTACAGTCAGCCGCCTGTCTGGTGCCAGGATCCGCCACATAACGCATGCAGTCAGGTCACTCCACAACAAGTACAAATATGACACTGTTTTTGTCCATGTTGGTGTGTGTGACCTGAGACGTACCTCCCTGAACTACATGAAAAAAGACATGGAAGAGCTCTCTGATCTTGTAGCCCAGGCAGGTATGACCCTAGCCCTGAGTAGCATCCTGCTGTCGCCCAGAATGATACCGCAGTACAAGGACAAAATGAATGAGTTTAACATTTGGCTAAGCTACTGGTGTCATTCTAAGGGGATCCAGTATCTGTCTGCCTGGGACGACCTAGTCGACAGACCACAATGTTTTGTCAGAGATGGCCCTGCACCTGTCACCCCTGGGATTCCGGGTACTGGTTAAGGCTCTTGCTGCCCCTATAGTGTCTTTTTTAGGCAAGGTTCAAATGACAAATTCACCACCGTAACAGAAACAGGCAAGCAAAAACTGAGGGTAATGCTACTCAATGCTAGAAGTCTAAATCTCAAAATGCACTCCCTCGAGGCACTCCTTAAAATGGAGAACATCAATATCTGCGCAGTGACTGAGACCTGGTTCAAAGCTCCAGAGAGCACCCCTGCATTACCAGGGTATAACTCATACCACACTTTTCGGCTACCTAACCTGGACCGTTACACCAAAGGCAGAGGTGCGTCCATATTTATTAATGATATCCACACCTCCTAGTTGTTCAGCATAATGCATCTGTGGTTATCCAAGTGCAACTAACTCTGGTCAAAACTGCAATCCAAATTGTAGCTTGCTACAGATCCCCCACCTCAGAACTTGTTTGCTGCCATTCTGAACACCATTGTTGAACGTTGGTCTTAAATGCCTTTCTGCTGTGCTGATTACAAAGCCATCTTCAGATACATGCCCTATTGGGGTTTCTTCTTTACCTTTTTTTCCTTATCATATTGTACTTGTGTTTTCATCCAGGAATGAAAATGTCAGTTTAGGTGTCAGATTCTTCATAAAGACCGTCATGATCAGTGTCTTCTTAGCTGAGGTGCTTCCCCTCACTATGTGCAGTGCTCAGTCTGTCAAGCGTTTGTGCCCAAGACCATTTGAAGTTGCTTAATTTTCTTATCCATGTACCTTGAGAACCACAGACTTGAGCTGTTGGACCAGATTGCTGTGGTGGAATCTTCCCATCAACGAGGGTCAGCCATCTGCCCATCTTCTGTGGATGTCCGTTAAGAAGTTAGTGAAAGCCCTGAAGACTGTACGGCGCTTGCCTCCAATTCCTTTGCTCAAACCCCATCAGAGGCTGTCATGGTACAGACTTCTCACACTATCTCAGAGGCTTTTCTGATGTCCGTTCCATACCTTGAGGGGGGAACCTCTGCTGATTATTGCTGAGCCGGTTTCCCTAGATTTTAGTAAGGGAAGAGATTCTAACTATGAATATCGAATCTCGCCAAGAGTTTGAACCACCAAGAGTCGTTCAGGCCAACAGTCTGCTGAAGAGAAAAAAAAAACACGTTACCCTGTTGAATGTGAATGGTGGAATTTTACTCTGGATCTGTTCAGTGCCTTAATGGCCTTGACGCTCCCTCAAGGGTTATCTGCCCCTGCTTCTCTACTCCTCCCTGGTCATTCACCCGGTTAAGAGGTCCAGGGAATTGAATTTCACATATGAGGATTTGGACTCTGGAGGAATCCCCTAGCTTGCTCAAGTTCATTCCCCTCTGGACTATGGTTCTGAGGAAGAGGTTTGTTTGAATCCAGACTCCCCCCTTGGATGAATTACCCTTTGGGAATGCTGTTGCTTGTATGATGGAGTACTTCAAATGGGATTTCACCCAGGTCTCTGACTTTTAAAAAATGTTGTATGAGCTTTTACAGTTGAGTCTCCTAAGCCGTCTGCTGTTCCTTCTTGTTTCGGCAGCCCTTTTGAACACCTTATCTGCTGCCTGTGATGCTTACCCCCAGCTCCTAAAAAACAACCGGTTCTACAAGGTGCCAGCGGATTGCAATTTTTTGTGCAAGTGCCCAATTGCTGATCCTTCACTGACTTCAGTTTCCTTTGACAAGACTTCTAAGCTCTTGCGTTCTACTAAGGTCCTTCCTCAGATAAGGATAGTAGGGCTGTGGAGAGGTTCAGTTAAAAAGTATATACTTCTGTCACTAGCTTGGCTTTTTTAGGGAAATTTTAATTACCAAACCCACATAACCATGTCTGTTTTGGCCGTTCTTTCTCAGATTGCTTGGGTGGTCTCTGACCTAATTGTGATGAGAAGGTGTCAACTGTTTCTGTCCTTGGATCCACCTCCCAGGTCACCCGTCTCTCCATAAAATGCCGGTGTGATGCTACTGATGCCTCTTCCAGGGCTGCTGCTTTTGGTTCTGTGATGGTGTCTCTTGGGGATGCGTCTACAGGCTGTACCTGGTGATATGAAGCCAGGCTTTTGGATGAGTCTCTGGATAATAGAAGTCTGTTTTGATGCCTTCCCAAGGTCATATTTTCCTGGGATGCCGGTGTCTGACTCTTCTCATGTTGGCTTCTGTTTCTGCTCCAGCGGATTTGTTTTGGACAGCCTTGGGTTCTGGGGTGTATGGCATCTATTATTCCCCATGCTTCTTGTTGTCAGGCTCCATATGAGGAAGCTGCAGTGGTATCTCAGAGTCAGTGTGACTTCAGCATTGCCACCTTCTGGAGTTCCATGGTCCAGATGTTCATCATGTTTCACTGTTGCAGTCATTACATTTGGGTTATCTGCTTGCAGGGTAACCCTCAGTTGGCCTGATTAACAAAGTCTTGGGTCCTGCATCAGTTGTTGTCCCTTCTTCCATGACGTCAGGGGTATAAAACATGCAGCCGACACCATTACATCAGTCTTTCTTGCCGTGCAGTGCCTGAAGCAGAAGCAGTTCGCAAGTGGCAGTCTGCCAACTCCTGAAATTTTCGTTTTCAAGTTTCAGAACCGAAGTCTTCAACGAAAGCTAAGTACCCCGTTGGGGAAACTTTTTCTTGCTCCTTTCCGATGTCAGTAAAAGTTAATAATTTCATTACTTGTGGAAAGCAAATACCTCAAAGATTTTCATTCGTACTGTATTCCTTGCCTAGGCCCTGACCACGACGTACCTTGCTGCCAGTTTTGTGCTTTATTTAATCAGCGCCCCATCCTTTGCCGGTATATTTCCACCTCTAAATATTTTGGTTCTCCGTTTAATAAACCAGAAATGTCATCTGTTAACCATCTGACTACCGGGATTCTGAAAAAACGCAAAGATAAAGACAGAGACAGGCTGCCAAGGTCCAAAACTGCCAACGACGCTTCTCTTAAGCCAGTTGCCAATTCGCCGGTACTCAGTGAGGCGCTTTCGCAGCCCCTGATACCTGCTACTTCTGATTCGCAGGCCTCTACTGAGACCCATTCGGAGTCCGGTATGCTGCGAGATGCTTAAACTATGGAACCCGCAGATGTCTCTACCTTGGATGGGTCCGGAGCCACTGTGCAGGCACCGGCTTCTGAGGGTGTATTCAGGCTTGTGGATTTGCATATTAAACTGACTCTTCCTTCTTTACTTGGGCCTAAATCTCGGTCCATACCTAAAAAAATGATGCCTAGGCCACATGTTCAGGCCTCTATGCCTAAAAAAGAAATAAGAATGGCTGAAGATCTAATGACTCTAATCAGGGGTAGCCAAACCCCCCTTCTAAGAGGCCTAGGACTGAAGTTGATTATGAATCTTCTGATCAGGATTCCGTTTTTTCTGATTCTTCTGATGATCTGCATTTGCCCTTATATACTTATGAAGATTCTGATGCAGAGGGCTCCATTCCCTCTGCTTCCCCTCCTGAGGATGTTTCTTTTGGGGAAACCTTGCATACTCTAAGGGAGCATTTCCACTGGGGAAAGTCAGGATTTTTCTGATTCAAAAAAGAGGCTTCGGGATTTCCTTCTCCTACTTCAGCATAGGCCTTTAGCTGTTCCTCCTGTACTAGACATTGTTGACGCTTTTTCGGAGTCTAGTTTGGCCCCTGATTTCCCTGCCTCCTGATCCCAGAAAACCTGAAAGATACTACAGGGTCCCTTACTCCCACAAGTTCCTTTTTACAAATCCTGTTGCAGATCCAGAGACTTATTTCACAGGGGCCCAAGGGCATTAAGACTTCTGCTAAAAATCATACCCCTTCTGATAGAGACTCCAGGGCGCTGGGTAGATGGGATAAGAAGGGTTACACTTCTGCAACTTTGGCCATTAGGGCTTTAAACTTTTAGTTTCATAAGTATCAGCAACATGTTATTGGACTGCTTAAACAGAAAATGATGTTGATTCCTGACTGTGTGGAAAATAAAGAATTACAGGATTTAATGCATTCTGCTGAACAAGTTGGAAAACATAATTTGTAATGTGGTTTTGATTCATTAGAGGCTTCTTGCAGGGCTGCTGTTACTGGGTCTGTGCTCAGAAGGCATGCTTGGCTTAAGGAGCAATCTTTGCCTGATCATGTTAAAGCTAAATTGTTGGATGCTCCTTTAAATCAGGACCGCTTGTTTGGCAGCAAGGCTGAGGAAGGTCTTAAAAAGATGGAAGATAAAGCTAAATCTATGCAAACTGTTAAAGATTTTTTACAAGTTTGGCCTCCTAGATTTGGTAGGCACTGGCCCTCTAAGAATTGGTCCTTTTCAGCCCCTTCCACGTCTTCTCAAGCCAAACCCAGACACAGCAAAAACCCCAGGTTTCAGTCCCAGGGGACACACAGACCTAAGCAGTGGGGGGCCTCCACTTCCAAATCTGGGAATAATAAGACTCCCCTCCTATGGTAAACCATCTCAATGACTTCCTTTTAAAATTTCCAAGCTCATCAACTGACTGCCCCTTTGCATGAAGAGCAATCTTTCCCCCAAAAGAATTGGGAACTCATTATCCAGGACAAATGGGTTTTAAATATAGTGTCCCAGGGATACAGATTTCACTTCCGCACGTTGCCACCACCAAGCGGGTGGCCGGACCTACCCCCAAATCAGTGGGCAGAGGCCCAAAAAGAAATACTTTCTCTCAAGCATTGGGGCTATTCAGCTGGTACCAGAAGAGGAAAAGGGACAAGGTTTCTACTCGAGACTTTTCCTGATACCCTGAAAAGACAATTCATGGCGTCCTATCCTGGACCTCTCTACTCTAAACACCTTTTTGGAGATCCCAAAATTCAAGATGCTGACTCTTCATCAGTTACTTCCTATGCTAGGCAAAGAAGCTTGATTGGCAACTCTAGATTTAAAAGAAGCATACCTGCACATCCCAATCAGGGAATCTTGCAGAAGATACCTATGCTTCAAAGCAGGCTACACGGACTATCAGCTCTCTGTACTGCCCTTTGGCTTATCTACTGCACCCAGGGTATTCACAAAGTGCATAGCTCCAGTTATTGCATTTTGTAGGCAAAGAAATATTCAAATATACCCATACCTGGACGATTTTCTAATTCAGGCAGAAAGCCAGGACATACTTTTGAATCATCTGGCTTTTGTACAAATGGTTCTAACTTGTCTGGGGTGCACCATAAACGAAAAGAAGTCACACCTGGTACCCTGTCAGCAAATTATATTCCTGGGAGAAAGCTTAAATACAACTTCCCAGATGGCTTACCTCATGCTTGAGAAACAAATTCATTTGACAACCTACTTCAAACAAGTGGCCACAAAACCCCTGCTATCTGCAAGACAAATACTGCAAGCCTTGGGGTTTATGGCCTCCTGCATTCTTCTAATTCCATATGCAAGACTGCATATGAGGAAACTACAGTGGTATCTAAAAAGCCTATGGTGTCAATATTCTCAGGATCTAGAAACAATGATTCCTATCGTACTTTGCCTATGCCTAGAGTTCCTTTGGTGGGCAGGGGCCTGCCACCAAAACAAGGGACTACCTTTCACACCACCCCCCTGCCGTCCAAACCCTAACAGATGCATCAAATTATGCATGGGGGGCTCACCTGGCAGGGAAGTGCATTCAGGGCAAATGGAACCCAAGTCAAATGCACCTGCATATTAATCAAAAAGAAATGTTAGCTGTACAGAACACTGACAGCCTTCAAGGACCACATTCTTCCAGGACAACTAATGGTAAAGACGGACACCACCACTGTTATGTGGTACATAAACAAGCAGAGGGGTACACATTCTTACCCCCTCTGCAGACTAGCCGTGGCATTGTGGAACACAGCCTTGAGCTACCAAGTGCACCTACAAGCTCAATTCCTGCCAGGAAAATTAAATACACTGGCAGACGGACTAAGCAGAAACCTCATGGATCCACATGAGTGGAAACTGGAACCAAGGATTTTCAACGTGTTGGCAAGCAAATGGGGGAGGCCAGATATAGACCTGTTTGCCTCTCCCCAGAACTGCCAATTGGACAAATTTTGCACAAGGACTCCCCACAAACAAGCCTGGAAAGTGGATGCTCTGTCCTTCAGCTGGAAAAACTTATCGGTCTATGCCCCCCCCCCCCTCTGCCTCTGCTCTCCAAAGTACTGCTAAAAATCAAACAGGACAAACCAAGGATGATTTTGATTGCTCCAGACTGGCCGCGCCAACACTGGTAGTACCCCCTCCTGCGCAGTGTGTCCTGGTTATCCCCATGGCACCTGCTTCAGACTCCTCCCCTGTTGTCTCAGCAGGAGAACCAGACTCTGCACCCTCAGCTTCTAACACTGAACCTTGCAGCCTGGCTAATTTATATAATCTCTCCTTTAACATCCCTCAGTAAGCCTGTGATGGATGTCATTTTAGAGGCAAGGAGGCCTAGTACTAGAAAATCTTATGCTGAAAAATGGAAAAGATTCTGTGCCTGGAACCAAGCTCAAGGGATGAGTGCAGCAGCGCCCAATTTACCTCAGATTTTACAATACTTAACCGAGATGCTTCACAAGGGCCTGTCTTTTTCCTCCATTAAAATCCATGCCTCAGCCATTTCAGCTCATTATAACACAGAACCTCCTCTCACTTCTCTCATCCACTGCTCAAGCAGTTCCTCAGAGGGGCCAAAAGTTTGAGACCACCCAGGAGAGCTCCACCCCCAGCCTGGGACCTTAACTTTGTCTTGGAGAAACTCACTCTACCTCCTTTTGAGCCAGCTGCCACTGCAGACTTAAAATTTATGTCTTGGAAAACAGCTTTCCTTTTAGCAATCACTTCAGCTAGAAGGTTATCTGAATTACAGGCCCTTATGGCAGTGGAGCCCTTCATCATCTTTCATGGGGACAGGGTGTCCCTCAGAACCATTCCAGCCTTCATGCCCAAGGTGATATCCAGTGTGGCTCTTGATCAGTCCATTCATTTGCCAACCTTCTTTCCAAATCCACAGAATAAAGGGGAACGGATACAGCATTCCTTAGATGTGCACAGACAACTTAGATTCTACTTGGGCAGGAGTAAACCTCAAAGGAGATCTGAATAACCGCTGGTGGCATTTGCTGCAGGGGCAGAGGGGAAGGCTATTTCAAAGCAAACCATTTCTAAATGGATAAGCCATTGCATTAATTTCTGCTATAGGTACCATGGAAAACCTATCCCACAGGGGATCAGACCTCACTCTACCAGGGCTGCATCTACCTCTACAGCCTTTCTCAGAGGCGTCTCTACCAGGGACATCCTAGAAGCTGTTACCTGGAGTTCTGTACATACTTTCACCAAGCATTATCATTTGCCAGTTTTCTCTAAATCCAGAGTGGCCTTTGCCACTGCAGTCTTGCAGGGCCTTATAGCTGGCCCTAATGCTATCTAAATTCCTCCTCCCAACCATAGCTTTGGAAATCTACCCAGATGTAATGACTGCAGCAGTGCAACACTAACATATTACAGTTGTGTATTTGTCGCCTCATAGTTAGACGTTGCCTGTTTGATTCTTAGTTAGTGTCTTCTGTGTAGCGACATGCGTGAATGGGCATTCCTTCTTTGAAGGTTGTGCATTAGGCCCGGCAAGCCAGTACGTAAAAATCTACTGCCAATCATTAGCGGACCGGAGTTCGCTGTGGCGACCCCTAACCGGGAAAAGCCGAAAGACACAAACAAACACTTGCCATAAATGTAGATGTTTGAGTGTATTCACTGTTGCAGTCCTGGTTACCCTCCCTCCAGCCCCCTAACTTCTTTTTGACTATACCTCTACTTTCCTTTACTATGCTTAAAAGCCTTTTTGTTGTATTTGCTTTTTTGTTGGAGGTATATCATTGTACATTATTTAATTGTTTCCCATTAGGGGGGCACCTGACATCTGGGGCAAGAAAAACTGATGTAATGGTGTTGGCTGTATGTTTTATACCCCTGACTACTTGACGTCACGGAAGAAGGGGCAGCAACCAACACAGGACCCAAGACTTTGTTAATCAGGCCGACTGAGTGCTACCTGCAATCAGATAACCCAAATGTAATGACTGCAACAGTGAATACACTCTTAATGTCTACATTAATGGTAAGTGTACACAACTGTACTTTCTTCCTTGTCTGAAACTCAAGTTTCAGTGGTGAATTCTATCATTCTCAATACAGGGCTTCCCTTCCAGACTCCAATTCTGCTTCAGGAACTGTGCACTGTTGCCTGAGAACACTTAGGGTGGGTGGCCTCTTGCAGCCCTATAAAGTTCCAAGGTCTCTGGCCTCCTCATCAGAGGTCGGATCATATTGAGATAAAAATGATGAGAACTCTGCAAGGTTTTAATCTCCTTTTCCATCCTAGTCCCCTCAAAGTCTTCATGGACAGTACCATTGTGCGGTCCGTCAGTGAGTAGAGGGGCACGAGGTCAGTTATTGTTTGCAGATTTGTTCTTCAGGCATAGGATCTGTCTATCCATTATCTAGTGACTATTTAGACTGTCTACATTTCTTCACAGCACAGTCTACTGGCAGACTCCTTGAGCAGGTCCAGCACCCAGTCTCATGAATGGATGCTTCAAAGAGAGGTTTCTGGATGTAGTCCATTGTTCAGGCATTCCAAAGATAGCTCTTTTTGCCTCCCCTGTGAACAGACAACTTCATTTCTTTGTTCCAGATTACTAAGTCATCTGGCTTGGAAAGTGGACACACTTGTCTTTTCCTGTGGTATGAATGTTTGTATAGCACCCCACCCCCTCATCCTGTGCCTCGTTCTGTGCAAAATTAGGCCAAAGTCACCCAAAATCTTGCTGGTAACTCCCTTTTGGCTCAGACAGCATTGGTTCCTTCTTTGTCACTTAGCCAGGGGCAGTCACCGCAAGTTAACTCACTGGATGGAGGATCTTGCAGCAAGGGATCTCTTATCCATCCTCACCTTTCAACTCTTCAAATGAAACTAAGTGATAGGGTTTTGATTCCCTTTAGGCACCTCTTTTCTAAAGACATGATCTGGGTTCTGCAGGAGGCCAGACAACCCACCACCAGAAAATAGTACATTTCCAAATGGGAGAGATTTTCTTTCTAGTGCCTCTCCTGCAGTCAGGATCCCCTGTTGGTGGGGGTTCATCTGGTTCTCTCATTTGTGTAATCTGCTCCATGCTGGGTAGCTTTAAACGAAGAATATGCTAAAACCTTTCGGCTATTTCTGCTTGTCTACCTGAAACTCCTCCTTTGTCCCTTCTTTTTGAGGGCAAACAGTTTTAGTCATCCTTCATCTCAGGCCTTCCAGAAAGCTACTCTGCCTTCTTGGGACCTTAATTTTGTACTTGAAAAATTGACAGTCTCCTTTTGAACCTACTAATTCAGCTCCCTTACAGCATTGTCCTTCATAGACAATTCTTCTGTTAGCTCTTCAGCCAAGAGAGTGTCTGAACTTCAGGCTGCCATTGCCATGCCTCCCTTTTTAGTTTTTCACAGAGACCACGTGTCTCTTTGGACTAATTCTAATTAGTAATTAATAATTAGGACTAATTATGCCCAAGGTGGTTAATGAGGGTATCGCTAAATCAGGCTATTCAACTTCATTTTTTTCCTTCTCCACAGTCTGCTAGTGAGAAGGTTTCTTTACACTTTGGATCTTTATAGACAGCTCAGGTGTTATTTAAATTAAACAAAGGCAATTTGTAACTCTGATCAGCGTTTTGTTTCTTTTCATCCCTGGACTTTGGGTTTGGCTGTTTCCAAGCAAACCATGTTATCCTGGATTTATACGGCCTTTCCCTTTTTTTTGGTACTTTTCTGTTAGCGGGGCAACAGTTCTAATGCTCTTGCAACACGCATGCAGTGATCGCACAGCTGTTAGCCCCGAAGTGGTTGTTTCGAAAGGCATTATTGTGCTGCAGTGTTTGTCTGGTTTGGCAGAAATAACAGTAGCAGTACTAGAGCTTTGCATTTGCAGAGATCATTTCAGCAATTTGTTTTATTAAACAACTTTCTTGCATAGTTGACTTTGACATAAAGAAGCTGGAAAAGCATTGGGTGTGCATTTATTTAGTTAGCGAGTAATTATTCAGACAAGTCTCACTTGTCTTAAGTGGCCAACATTTCTGTATTACCCGAGACTTTTGGTTAACCAACTTACTCATGGTTGCTCACAGATTACAAAAAGAGACGGAAGATCATCGTGAAATAATCATTTCACAATGCATTTACTTTGTAAGCGGATTGAGTACTGTATTTATTCAAAGAGCTGGTGGTCTTGAGGAGTCTGTAAAACAGAGCACATTTTAAAAGTACATTTCCATGCCATATTCTTAACTTTTGGTACCGTAGCTCAGTGCACTCCAGACTTTTAAGAGCATTATGGGGAAGCAACTTTTTTGTAAGTGTTAACTGAATAGTAAAGCAAACACGAACAATGACACCAGGGAAGCATGGGGTCCAATGCAAATGTACACGTTTGAAACAAAGATTGAGAGTGTTACAGAGCTGTTAATATAGCAGGTATGCGCATCCTTGTGGGAAGGTGTAGAACGGTATAAAACCAAAAGTTTGACTGAAGATATTAACTACAGGAATGCATTACTATCATTTCAGCGGATGTCTGTATGGTTACCTTGTTTCGGTTCGGACTAGCTGGATTTTTTTTTTTTTTTATTTCCTCCTATCCTGGCAGCAGATTTAGGCGACTTTACACTGGATAGTTTCAAAGAAAGCAGACATACGTCTGAAATGGGAGATGGGGAGGGAATACCTAAATGCAATGCTTAGCAACGCTATCTTACAGTTTCTTACATTTCACTGCATTTATTTCCCGAGAGCGTCTACGCAGGTGCAAGCACTGTTTTAGTTTAGGAGTATATACCAGATTATGTACTTCCATTATATCTTCTAAAACACATTTTTAGCATTGCATTGTGTGTCGATAGGCAATCCCTTTAATAAAATTGACATTGTCGCACAAAACTTGCAGTATTTTGTTTATATAACAAAGGATTGCATGCCCGATTACCGGCATATATTGTGTGATAGTTTAATTTTATGTTGCTTGATTCAAAATATACCTGGGCTGCCAAAGGGAATACATTTTCGGAAATGTTCTGCTGTAGTTGTTTGCACAATGATATCCTTCCACAAGAAAGGTCAGACTTTGAACTTGAAATAAAAACGCGTCTTAATCTGACAGGAACATAAGTGTGTGTGTGGTGCCCACATCATCATCAGCTATGTGATCATTGCGAGGGCGTGCTAAGATTCCAAGCGCTCATTCGAAATGTTGCTCGATAACGGAAAAGTACTTTTTTTTTTTTTTTTTTTAAACCTTTCAACCTTTCATGGCAAGTGTCCTCCTCCCACTGTAAGGACACATTCTGCTAGGGTGGTTGCCTTCTGTGGTGCCTTTTCAAGGGTTTGTACACCCTTTCCATCCTTGAGGCAGCTTCTTGGGTCACAGTTCATACTATTGCAAAACATTATAAATTGGATGTTGTTTCCAGGGCAGGTTTTGCCATGGCTGTTTTGTACGAGTTCGTTAAGGGCTGTTCTGTGCCTCTTCTGTGTCTTTCTCCGAGCTTCATTCTTAGGTCTTGAACTCTCCCTTATGTAAAGAATACTGTAACTGTGATATGAGAAGACAAAGTGCAGTTGTGTAAAATCTTTCCATAACAGTAGATGTTCTGCTCTTCACTAGTGCAGTATTCAGTCCCTCTCTCCATCCCCTTCTTTCCTAGTGCTTGTCCCTGTGCTTTTGTTGCCCTCTTGGCTGAGGGTCCCTTTCTTCCTCTTGCCTTCTGTCCATTTTCCTTTTGGATGTACATGTTCTTTTTCTCCAAGGGTATTATTTTCCTCCTGGGGCAATTCAGTTATGCGTGTTTGCATCCATACATTCCCTTTATGCTCTATGCCTTACATGGGGTGCATACTTGTGATGTACAACACCTATAAAATCTAAAGGCTTTGGTAAACTGGCCAAACATTAGGCTAGCCTTGGCAGGACATCCCTTATGTAAAATGTACTGTACAAGTGCAGAGGGGGACATCTTTTGTTGTTGTAAGATTTTACAAAATTGCACTTTGGTCTGCCATGACTCCAACTTGAAACCATGTACTCTTAATAGGTATCAAACTGCTAAAAAGCTCTGGCTAGAGGCTGACTGTTGGCATCTGCATTTCAAAGCATGCATTTGAATTCTGCAGTACTGTTGCTGCTGTTCATACTGCTACTGTTGAGTTATTACTTTTCTTGATAATCCTTTGTTGGACAGAATTGTAGTTATTTTTTCTGAAATACTTTATGCAGTGTACTGCTGTACAATTATGAGAATTACATTTAGTACTAACGACGGATACTCGACTGTAGTTTAAAAGTCAGTCCCACTTTCTCTTAAGTCACAATAAGAACATGTTTGTTTCCACAAAGCATTACTGGTAGAATGTACTTTGGTGTACACCTAGTGTAAATAGTTATGTTGTGGATCACTTTTTCTTAAGGTGAAACTGGATCCACTGACGAGTTTTGATTTAAGTATGTATGATTGATTTAGCTGGTTTGAAAATCTAATAAGTGAAACAAAGTTAATATTAAGAAAATTTTACAAAAGTGCTGCAAGTTGTCAGTTTGTATGATGCATTGGTCTTTAGAATGTGAAGTAACTTGAGTGCAGTATAACAAAATTGGTGTAATAAAACTGTTAAATAAAACATGCCAGTAGTAATGTTATCTGAAGCTTTGGTCCAATGTGCAACTTTTTTGTATTAAATTCATTTTTGTTATTGGCCCTACTGTATATTGTTGATCTTAATGTCATAATTATTTCTTAGCAGCATTGAAGGACCCAGACGCTTTACGAGAAATGAGCTGTAGTGACATCAGTATTGGTGTGACGCATTATAATGTAAGTAATTTTAGAAAATTACACTTTTCATTATCGGCTAACAGCGTGTTTTTTTTTTTTCTTGTACAGGTAATGTACTGGATATTACACTTGACAGTTTTAACACTGTAGCAAGAGCATAGACACAGATTTGTAAAGCTTTGTAGCAGTAGTTGCTGCTAACAGCACATTGCCTGAGTTCTCAGCTTTTAAGGAAGGCATGTGACATAGCTTTTTTTTGCATGTCTGTTGAGTTAATAAAATATTTGATTTTATGATGACTGTTAGTGACAGGAATGCCCATTGTAGCATTTTTAAATCTGGGATTGGAGTTCAATTTTAATTATCTAGGAAGCTGATGTCAACAAGACTTTGTCCACAGAATCAAAATTTTTCAGGCTGCTTGGCCTCTCCACTTTTCCCTTTGGTGCTGTGCTCTTAAAGAGCACTCCCCAGATCGTTTGCCACTAATGCAGCATCGATGGGAGATGTTTCTGCAGGTTGCCTGTTTTTCATTGCAAGTTACATCCCACTTTGCATTTATGCTCTAGTGGTTGCATTTTCTTCAATTTCCAGGTCACGTCCATTTTTTATTCCATGTTTGTTTTTAAGCATATAATGACTAACAATTGTTCTATTACGTTACCATTCCACCCACTTTGGTCTCACAGAAGTCCCCCCCCCCTTTTTTTTTATTTTATTTTTTTTTTTTTAAAAAAAACTCTGTGTGCTTCATTATAATAGTTCATTCTTTAGCTGAACATGTTGTATTTCTGATTTTTTCCTAGGAGTGATTATCCTGCATAATCTGTAAATGCTGTTATTCCTGGCTAAGCTGTTGGATTCTTTTGCTTTTTCAGCTGCTTTAACTGAGTGTTGTACAACTGCCAGCAGGTTGCTTGCTTTTTGATCCAGCATAGTGGTTAATATTTGAGAAATGAAGTAGAGAATACAAAAAGTACAAATCGGTATGCAATTAATAATGGAAAATGGAAGCAGAGATGTCAAATACAAATGTGGGGCAAATATTCCCTGTTGACAAACACACAGAGTATATCAAGTGCTTCAGAGAGGTGCATTTCTCAGTGCTTGGAGAAATCCACCTCTCTGAGCACTAAGATTTATGCTTCTTTCAAGCAATCCACATTCAAGGAACACAGGTATGTGTCGAGTTGGAGAAGCTCAAAGCTATTCCTTTGGCCAAGGCTTCTGTAGTGTGGACTTCTGAAATATTATCACTTCAGTTCCCAAGGTGGAGGAAGGCAAGAAGTTCCTGCCATCTGAGTAGGATTTTCCATTCCTAGCATGAAATCCAGGTTAGGGTCTCTTCCCATCTGTCCTCCAAACACCTGAGCAGTTCCAAGTCCCCACTTCGGTTAAGTAGATCTAGGTCTGTCAACATTTTTTTTAAATTTACCTTTAAATTATCTCAAGACACAGGGTGCCCATTTTTAATAGAAAAAATGTACATGTTTTTTCATTTACCTGCATTATGTATTACTTATAAGTTTTCTTTCTTTGTAACAACCATCTTTCTGTCCAGCATTACATAAATTGCTCAGTTCCCGTCTTCATTAAACCTCAGTCCTCCTGAACATTATTGTGCTTGTATTGCTCATAAAATTTCTATTTATTTCTGTGGAAATAAATAGTGGATTTCTTTGAAAGTGTGACCAAGGCCACTGATGAGGGCAAATCTGTGCACACAGCATCCTCCACTTGGCAATGGCTTTTAACACAATTCCACATTCAGGCATTACCGACAGACTTAGCAAAGTGAATGTAAACTACTACTTTGTAAGATGGGTTGCTAACTGGCTCACAAACTGGACACACTATCAAAGTGGGTGACTCCATATCAACCAGCATACCTGTTACCAGCAGGGTGCCACAGGGGTCAGTGCTGCCCCCCCCCTACTGTTTGGTATATACTTCTCAGAAGTTCAGGTCAAAACTAAAGGGTTGCAGCTGACCAAGTTTGCAGATGACTGCAAACTAGGTGCAATCATTGAATTCCCAAACGTCAGTATACTCCAGGATGGACTCACACAGACCAACAACTGGTGTATTAGTCACGGTCTCAAACTGAATGCAAAGAAATGCATCATCATACCCTTCGGCACAGTCAGTCTCCCTTTGCACTATCAAATCAGTAACAGTACCCTAAGTACCCATGAAGTGGTAAGGAACCTAGGAGCACAGGTTGAACGCGACCGGAACTTCGACCACCATGTGTCTACCGTTGTAAGGAAAGCTTTCCATGTACCCCACATGATTAATGAAGGCATTGCCTCAAGAGCAAAAGAAGTTGTATACCCCCCCAATACTCTGCACTTATCCGGCCCATAATTGAGTATAGGGCCTCATTCGGTATGTACCGTACCAAGCATGTACAGCAATTAGAGAGACCTCAGAGGTTTCTAACAAAGGATCAAGGGCCTCCAACATGTGACTTACAGGGACTGACTAAAGACCCTGTCACTATACTCCGTATTGTATAGACTTATTAGGGGAGACTCATGCCTGGCCTACAAAGCAACCCAAGACCCAAACCTAATGAATTTACTGCATATCTGTAAATCAAATGGGTCTAGGACTACCCATTCCAGGGAATTAAATATGACCTCCGATGTAAATAGGACATGCTGGAGGGACAGATTTGTCTCCCAGTGACTGCCACATCTTTGGAACAGGCTACCAATTCATGTGAAATAGAGGACCGCTATGACACTACTCAAGAGGAACCTGAATGAGTGGATGGGGCACCGTAAGTTGTTACTGGGCATAGCACCTACAACCCAGCTGGACATGGGCAGTCATCACTAAATGCAACCTTGAGTATTGACAAGTATCTGTACGGTATTACATTGGGGTGAAACGCCTAGCTTAAAATTGCTTTATGGTCGATAGCCTAGTAATCTCCTATGATCCTATGTTATTTGCTTTCCTCTTATTAAAGATCCCAGTTTTTTTTTCTCTTATTACAGTATTCAGTACTTAAAATACATTTGGTTTAGATTTAGATTTTCATTTTCATTTTCTAATAATTTATTTGGCAACCAGTAGTTCTAAAACTAATAAGACATTACTGAATTGATGCAGTTTACATCCTGTGTCCCAGCTCAAAGTAATTTTCTTAGTTGTAGTCATTTGCTCCACCAATATTTCCTTCTATAGGGATTTTCTTTTTTAATAGTTTCAATCATTAAACTCCCAAAAAACTTGTTCCCAGTTACCTCTTTCTTCACTGTCACACTTCCAACATTTGCTATCAACCTGATGAAAAATTCTTTGAGGTCTGCTTGGGGTATAAAAATACTTAAGCAAATGTTTCAAGCAACAGTCCGGAAACCTTCTTGACTTTTATGCATAGTTGGGAGACATGCATGTTCCCTTGTAAATTTATTTTCATGTCTCTCTTCCCAGTCTTTTTTAACTTCTGACTCATATAACTTATTCCCTTCTTAATGGTGGATTCTTTTCTAGGGGGAGCACAATGGTGCAGTGGGTAGTATTGCCACCTCACAACAAGAGGTTCTCATGTTCATTTCTCAGGTTGGGTTGTGTGCAGCTTGCTTGTCCTCTCTGTATTTGTGCGAGTTCCCTCCTACATTACAAAGACATATAGTAGTTGGGTTGGACACTCTAAATTGGTCATAGATGTGAACATGCATATGAGTGTGTGGTATGGAAGAACAACTGTGGCAGGGCTAGTCACCTGGTTTTGTGAACCTTTGCTCTAAATGATTCACTGTTGAAATGACACCCCGACCTTGTGTGTAAAAATGGGAACACGAGTTATGGATGGATTCTTTTCTAGATTCAACTAAAAACTCTACCAGAGCAGGTCTTTGACTCCCCTATCAGTTTTTCTTTGCCTATGCACTGATATGGAAGACAGACTCCAACCTGGAGTTCAAACTTCATTTTGGTGTCATCCCACACTAACTTTCTCCTCTCCAGTTATTTGCTCTAAGTACCTTCTTTCCTTTACTAGCTTTCTCCAGTAAATTCCAAACCCTCTTGAATATTTTCTGTCCCCCCCCCCCTACTTGCAGTCATCCCTATTGGCAAAATCTCCCTTCGCCATTCCTGCTTTGGTGTAGTT
>NC_056735.1:1186974141-1186989141 GCF_019279795.1 Protopterus annectens | reverse complement strand
GCTTTTATCCGACTCGTAAAATCCCAGCTTACTCTGTTGAATGCTTTGTCTGCATGAAGACCCATTGATATGTTGTGCTTCACTTTGGATGATCATTGTATTAAGTTTGTAATCCTGGCTTAAAATTGATACAGGTCTGTATGAAGCAAGGTCTGATGGATGTTCATCCTCTCTGGTTAATGCAACACCACAGATGGTGCTTCCTCTGCTTTTAAAAATAGTATTAAACAAAATCTTCAGGATCTTTATCAATTTATTCCCTCCTAATTTCAGCTGGAATGCCATCTGTTCTTGGAAGCTTCCTTGCAAATTAATTTATACATTTTTTTTTGTCTTGATTTTCTTTCTTCACTGTTGCTTGTTGAGCCACATCTTTCTTGGCTTAATTAAGACTTCCATAAATACTTCCATTTGTGTTTCTTGGTTTTCACATCCCTCTGCTTTATGCAAATTTTCTTAACATTTGCAGAATGTCTGTAATATCTGCATAGGATCGCTAGTTATTTTTCTTGTCATAGGCTCCCTAAGTTTGGAGATGGTCCTTTCTGTTTTCTGTTGCCTAAGTTGTTAACTCCACAGCACAAACATTGTTTTATCAGAAAATACTTCCATAACAGCAGTCTTTCTAAACTTATGCATACACACCAAATACTCCCGTATTTTCTCTTTAGCACTCTGCAGTTGCTTCTCTTGTTCTGTGAGATTCTCCTAATTCTGCAATACTTTAACCTTTGTTAGCCTATCTAAATAATTTCTGTTATGCCTTAACTATATTTCTTTCTCTCGCATACCTATTTTTAAACTCCATTTTCATTTTATCCCACTCCTCAGTTATATCTTCTGAAGAAATTCTTATCTTCCCCAAGAGCTCACAAATAATTTCCATTACCCATTCCTTGAGTTCCTCTCTTTAACAGGTAGATGGGGAAAGTGCCAGTGTCTCATTTTACATCATTACCTTGCATTTTAATGTAAGATTTTATTGATGCATGATCAGAAATAGTTACTGGATGTGTGCCAGAGCTTTCAATTAAATATATTTATACCTGTGAAATGTAATTTCTACCCATACCTCTCAATCTCTTAGAGCAAGAAATCTGGACAAAGCCATAAATAAAAGTGGGACAAAGGCCCAAAAATAGGGACATTGTTTAAATATTGCAATTACAAACTTAGAAAGTTAATATAATAACAGGTTTTACATTAGCATGAATTTTCTGAATGGTGTGAAGTCTGAAACTCAAATTGTCATTAGGTTTTAACTTCAATCTTTAATGATTTGCCAGTAGTTTGCCAGAAAAAACACAATTTTATGAAAAAGAACAAAAATGTGAGGCAAAAATCTGGACATTCTGCGAAAATCTGTAGGGTTAAGAGGTATGTTTCTATCCAGTCTAGCCTAGTTATTGTACCCTGGGGAATAATATGCAATTTCTGTCGAGTTCATATTACTGAATTCACATCCTTCTGTACCAAATATTTTCGTACATTTTTTTCAGAAATTTATTCTCTTTTGTTGTGTTTTCCAATGTTCATAGTGTTTCACTGCTGCAGTCATTACACTTGGGTTATCCTGCCGTCAGGCAGTCCTGCAGTCGGCCAGAGTTCCAAAGTCTTGGTCCGGCATTGGTTGCTGTCACTTCTTCCCTGACATCAGTGCGCCAGGGGTATATAAGATGTAGCCAACGCCATTTTCTTCAGTCTTTCTTGCCGCGCGGTGCCCGAAGCAAAAGCAGTTCGCAAGTGCCGGTCGGCCGACTCCTGAGATTTTCGAATTCGAATTTCAGAACCGAACTCTTCAATAAAGATAAGTACCCCGTTGGGGAAACTTTTTCTTGCCTCAGACCGATGTCAGTAAAAGTTAATAATTGCATTTCTTGTGGGAAGCAAATACCTCATAAAGATTTTCATTCTTACTGTATTCCATGCCTAGGCCCAGACCACGACTTCACTGGTTGTTGGTTCTGTGCTAGATTTAACAAGCGCACTATTAAACGTCCGTTTAATTTTGCTTGCCATTATTTTGGCCGAAGGTTCAATTATACCATGCCGTCGGAACAACCGACCGGAATACACAAAAAACGCAAAGACAAAGGTAAAGACAGGCATCCGAGGTCCAAAACTGACGATGAAGCCTCTTCTAGGCCAGTCGCCGGTTCTCAGTGAGGTGCTTTCACAGCCCCTGGCACCCACTACCTCAGAGCCACAGGCTGCCTCCGACTCCCACGTGGAGATTTCTAGGCCTCTGGAAACTCAAGGTATTGGGCCCTAGGAAATTAACCCCTCAGATGGGTCCGGAGCCGCTGAGCAGGCATCTGCTTCTGGAGGGTGTTTTCAGACCTTCACAGCTTACCATTAAAACAACAACCAAGTCTAAAACTTCATTAAAGACAAAGAAACAAGTACAGCATTCACCTGGACAGGCCCCCATGCCTAAAAACAGATGCTCAAAATGTCCGAAGACCTAATTACTCTGATCAGGGGTTCCCATCCCCCTCCTGATAAAAGGCCTAGGCAGGATACAGACTAGGATTCCTCTGACCACGTTTCCATTTCTTCTGATTCCTCTTCAGACCAGGGATACTCTTTACCCCCCTATGAGGACTCTGATGCTGAAGAATCAATCCCTTCAGTCTCTCCTGAGGATTACTCTCTTGGGGAAACTTTACATACCATGAGGGAGCATTTCCATTGGGAGAGCCAGGATTATTCAGAATCCAAGAAAAGGCTCAGAAATTTTCTTTTATTGCCTCAGCACAGGCCCCTTGCCATTCCGCCTGTGTTAGATATTGTGGATGATGTGTTCTCTGAATCCAGTTTAACCCCTGATTCTTTGCCCCCAGCACAAGTCAAGCCAGATAGGTACTACAGAGTCCCTGACTCTCACAAATATCTTTATAAAAACCCTGCTGCTGACCCAGAAGCTATTTCCCAGGGTCCCAAAGGGGTAACTGCTAAAAATCCAGTTCCCTCTGACAGGGATTCTAGAGCATTAGATAGATGGGGAAGAAAGTTTACACTTCTGCAGCTTTAGCAGTAAGGGCTTTAAATTGCCAGTTCCACATGATTAAATATCAACAATATTTAATGTCTCTGTTGAAACAGAAAATGCTTACAAGCTCAAAAGGTCCTGACTATAAGTAAATGCAGGATTTATTGCATGCAGCTGAACAAGTGGGAAAAATTACTCTGCAATGTGGTTTTGATTCATTAGAGGCTTCTTGTAGAGCCGCAGTTACAGGATCTGTGATTCGAAGGCATGCTTGGTTAAAAGAACAAGGTTTACCTGATCATGTTAAGGCAAAATTATTGGATGCTTACAGCATGATATCTTGTTTGATGTTAAGGCAGAAGAGGTATTAAAGAAAATGGAGGATAAGGCAAAATCTTTGCAAACAGTGAAGGATTTTTTAAAGGTACAGCCACCTCGATTTAGCAGAAATTGGCCTTCTAAAAATTGGTCCTTTCCAGTGTCAGACAGACCACAAAGAGGCAGATACAGATGCCCAGGAGACAGATCTCAGCCCCAAGGCTCTTACAGACCACGACAGTGGGGTGCTTCAACCCCAAAAGGAGAAGACAAGTTTCCTTGTAGGAAACAGTCCCAATGACTTCCCACTTCAAATGCTGAGCACTTAACTTTTGGCAGCTCCCTTAGGGGGAAAAATAGCACCTTTTTCACAAAATTGGCATATATTCACCCAAGACAAATGGGTTCTGAATATTGTGTCTCAAGGTTACAGGTTCCACTTTCACACTCTACCAAGGCCAAAAGTAATGCCAGACCTGCCACAAAATCAATGGGCAGAGGCACAAAAACAAATTATAGCCCTCCTGGACATGAGAGCTATTCAAAAAGTGCCACAGCAGGAACAAGGATTTTACTCAAGACTTTTCTTGGTCCCCAGAAAGGACAAAGCCTGGAGACCCATATTGGACCTATCTACTCTAAATACTTACCTGGATGTTCCGAAATTCAAAATGTTGACACTACAGCAACTTCTTCCCATGCTGGGCAAGAAGGCTTGGCTTGTTACTTTGGACCTCAAAAAGGCATACCTGCATGTCCCAATCGGACAAAATTGCAGAAGATACCTCAGATTCATAGCTGGCACAATGCATTACCAATTCTCTGCACTGCCCTTTGGCTTATCTACTGTGCCCAGGATCTTCACTGCATTTTGCATACAAAAAGGAATTCAAATATATCCCTACTTGGGCGACTGCCTTATTCAAGCAGAGAGCAAGGACATTCTTCTAAAGCATTTGGCGTTTGTAAAAAGATTGCTAATTTGCCTAGGGTACACAGTAAACGAAAAGAAGTCAAAACTAGTGCCCTCACAAGAGAGAATATTCCTGGGTGCCAGCTTAAATACAACGGCCTAGATGGCTTACTTCACGCCAGACAAGCAAAGACAACTGACTCAGTAATTTCAAGTGATGGCAACAGAAACCCAACTCCCTGCAAGAAAAATTATGCAGACCTTGGGGTTCATGGCATCCTGCATACTACTAATACCATATGCCAGACTGCATATGAGGAAATTACAATGGTACCTAAAAAGTGTTTGGACTCAGCACTGTCACAGTTTGGAAACTAATGCCACTTATTCCCTGCCTACAACAGGAGTTTCGATGGTGGGCACAGGCTTGTCACCACAACAAAGGACAGCCTTTCACTTTACCCACAGCCAGGCAGACACTAACCGATGCTTCGGATTACACCTGGGGGAGCACACATGGCAGGAAAATGTATTCAGGGCAAGTGGGCCGCAGACCAAATGCATCTTCACATCAATCAAAAAGAGATGCTAGCTGTACAAAATGCCCTAACAGCTTTCAAGGACCTTCTGCATCCAGGACAACTATTACTAAAGACGGACAACACCACAGTTATGTGGTACATAAACAAGCAAGGGGGCACTCATTCCTATCCCCTCTGCAGCCAAGCCATGACTTTGTGGAACACAGCAGTGACCTATCAAGTTCATCTGCAAGCACAATTCCTGCCAGGAAAAAAAAATACTCTGGCAGACGACTTAAGCAGAAACATCATGGATCCTCACGAGTGGAAATTAAATCTACAAGTATTCAGCATGATAACACAAAAATGGGGGTGCCCAGACATAGATCTTTTTGCCTCCCCTCTGAACTGCCAACTACAGAAATTCTGCACAAGGACTTATCACACACAAGCATGGAAAGTGGATGCGCTCTCGTTCAGCTGGAAAACCCTAAAAGTTTATGCCTTCCCACCACTGCCTCTCCTTTCAAAGGTACTCCTAAAAGCCAGACAAGGCCAAAAATTATCGTGATTGCCCCAGACTGGCCACGGCAGCACTGGTACCCAATCTTAAAGAACTTGGCTCAAGGCCCAGCATGGATTTTACCTCAAATTCCTCATCTTCTGACTCAACAAAACAATCAGATCCTGCACAGCCAGCTCAAAACCTTAAACATGGCTGCATGGCAGATTACTTAGCCAAGCAGCCAACACCTCTCTCTAAAGTTGTTATGGATGTCATTTTGGAGGCCAGGTGGCCCAGCACCAGGAAATCCTATTCAGAAAAGTGGAAGAGATTCTGCGCCTGGGGCCAGGCTCAAAGCTTTGACCCTCTTGTTCCAAATATTCTTCAGATATTACAATACTTAACTGAGATGCTGGACAAAGGCCTATCCTTTTCATCCATTAAGATCCACACCTCTGCCATCTCAGCTCATTACAACACGGATCCTCCTATTTTCTCTTATCCATTATTAAAACAGTACCTCAGAAGGGCTAAAAACATAAGACCGCCCCAGAGAGCACCAACACCAACTTGGGACCTTAACTTTGTCTTGGAAAAACTAACTTTACCTCCTTTTGAGCCCGCCAATTCAGCAGAATTAAAATGTGTCATGGAAAACTGCTTTGCTTCTGGCAATAACCTCAGCACGAAGAGTCTCAGAGTTACAGGCACTAATGGCAGTGGAACCTTTCATTATTTTTCATCAGGACAGGGTTTCTTTAAGAACAAACCGTACATTTATGCCAAAGGTGGTATCCAGTGTGGCTCTTCACCAAACTATTCACTTGCCAACATTTTATCCAAATCCCCAGAATAAAGGGGAGAGACTTCTGCACTCATTGGACATGCACAGGCAGTTACGCTTCTACTTGGACAAAACAAAAGCTTTCAGGAAAACTGAGCAATTGTTTGTAGCATATGCTGCAGGATCACAGGGAAAGGCCATTTCAAACGGACCATTTCAAAGTAAATAGGACACTGTATCCGTTTCTGCTACACACAGCATGGAAAAACTGTACCTAGCAACATTAGGCCACATTCCACCAGGGCAACAGCCACTTCAACTGCCTACCTTAGAGGAGTACCTACCAAGGATATTTTGGAAGCTGCAACTTGAAGTTCAGTGCACACCTTTACCAAGCATTACCACTTGCCTCTTTACTCTAAATCCAGAGCTGGCTTTGCCACTGCAGTTCTGCAGGGCCTCATAGCCACCCCGAATCCTTTATAGACCCAGCCACCCAACCTCAGCTCTGGGATTCAGCCCAAGTGTAATGACTGCAGCAGTGAAACACGATGAACATAGTACAGTTTTGTACCTACCATAAATGTAGATGTTCGAGTGTATTCACTGCTGCAGTCCAGGTTACCCTCCCTCCAGCCACACTTCTTAGCTGGGACTTCTCTATACCTTTCTACCCTATACAACCTGTGTGGTGTATTTGCTTGTAACTGAAGTTATTTCTTTTTTATTTTTTATGTATGTTTTATTAGCAATATGTATTTCCTACCTATTTGGGGGCACCTGACATCTGGGGCAAGAAAAACTGAAGAAAAAGCCATCGGCTGCATCTTGTGTACCCCTGGTGCACTGTCAGGGAAGAAGCGACAGCAACCAATGCCGGACCAAGACTTTGGAATTCTGGCCGACTGCGGGGACCCCCTGACGGCAGGATAACCCAAGTGTAATGACTGCAGCAGTGAATACACTCGAACATCTACATTTATGGTAGGTACAAAACTGTACTTTTTATGTCCCTCTAATACACCCTCACTATTGCAAATCAAGTTAAATTTCCCACTTTAAAGTCATATTCCATGCTGAAAGCTGATTATTTCTGTCATATTTTCATAAGCTCTGTAGTAGAGATTTTTGGTGGAATAATCATACATGCCAACTTGATTCTTCTCACTTACCGTTAGCTCATTACTACCACAAATCTGTCATTCTTTCCCCACTTCTGTCATTGTTGGAGTACCTCTAGCAGTCAGTTTTATTACGTGCCTTTTCCTTTGCCTCTGGTATTCTGTTGAATCTCCATCCTGAAATCCTTCCTTTTGTCAAGTTCTTGTGCTCTCTTCTTTCTAAATGAGTCTCCAGCAGCATTAATATTTGCATTCTGAATTTCTTAATACAATTCAGTATTCCTTTTTGTCTGTACCTGTAAGGCCATTTACATTCCAAGATAATGTGGCCATAGTAGCCATTATAATTGAAAAAAATTGTTGATCACAGGTTCTTTTCCAGCCATTTCAACTTGCAGGCTATCAGGTCTGACTTTGATCTGAAGCTGGCACACTCAGAATATTCAGTCCAGGAGTTCTGCTTCCTCCCCGCTTAACTCCATGCTCCATGCCTCTCTTTAGATCTTGTTTGCTGACACTTAATTCAAATGTGGCCTGACAGCTCCATCAGCAGTGTATCCTTTCTGGGTATTTTTTTTTCTCAGAATTTGTATACTTGTGTGCCGTCACTCCTTTATCTTTGCTGTATAGTATTTTTTTTGCTATAGGTAGGTTGTAGGTATTTATAAGTACTTTTTTAGTATGTAGGTAGGAGAGTATTTTTTTCTTTTCAGTACAAACTTTTAGGGTAGTTAAGCTTTTCCTCATAGCTGGCATTACCTTAGTGTTTCTTGTGACAGAATAGTTAGTGTTGTTTTTTTTTTTTTTTTTACTTTTCTCTGAAGTATGGGGTTGTAATTTTGTGATTGCTGTGATTGTTGTGTATGGAAAAACAGGGTTTAAAACTATTTCCTGTTGGCTCAAGTTGTTCTTGCAAGATGCTTATAAGTGTGTCTGCTGTCTGTGCATGGCACATTTGGAGATGGTGCCACTTTCGGCCACTGAGTCCTTAGTGGGATGAAGGTGAAGCTGTTTATCATTAAAGGCCTTCTCCAGCCCTCGTCTGCTGCCTCATTCTCTCCCACCCCAGCAAGAAGCCTTACAAAAGGCAGAAGGAAAGATCTAAAGATAAAGAATCAAAGACCAGGATAAAGAAAGGGAGGAGTGCAAACTCTCTTCCTGGTACACTGAAGGCCAGCAAGAGCTGAATGTCCATAGTCTGACACTTCTGGATCCAACCCTTTCAAGTCCTTTAGTTTTGCTTTGGCCCCAATCACTAGTCATCACAGTCTTGAAGTCCTCCAGCTCCCTTACCCTAAGCATTCCAAGTTCTTTCTTATCTAAAAATCCTTCTGCCTCTTTTTGCAGGCTCCACTGTCTTTTGACCAATTATACCAGTGGAATTTTCTCCAAGACCTTCTCCTCCCCCTCATGGGTCTTAGCTGCACTGTTCCAATCTGATCTTTGGATCCAGAGACCAGTAGGAGGTAGTGTAAGCCATCTTCAGTGGCTGCTGCTTCTTAGTCCACTAGGTTGTTGTGAGCCTTAAACCATCACATCTAGAGTAACTGATGTCCTTTCATCCAGCCCAGATGCAGCTAGGAATCATCCCTGTTTCCTCTGCTCTGAGACATGAGATTTTGATTCCCAGTGTTGCAATTCCTCAACTTTTTCTCTTGGTTTTGAGCTTGTCAAGTCTGACTGAGCTTTCAGTTGGAAGCCAGTCATCCTTCAGTTTGAGGCTCTGCCCTTTGATCTCAAAACAGCTCCCCATTTGTTCATGAAAAGAATGGCAGTAATGGCAGCCTTGCTTAGGCTGTAGGCGTTTTACGCCTGCCCCTATTTAGATGACTGGCTCTTGATTGCTTCCACAAAGGCATCACTAGTCAAGGCCAGAGATTCCTTGCTCTAGCTCTATCTGTCATTGGACATGACTGTGAATGATGAAAAGTCTAGTCCAGAACCAGTTCAAGCACTGAAATTTATCAGTTGCCATTTGGATACAGTTATTCAAGCTGCCAAACTTCCATCATCAGTACAAAATTCTTTTTTGTTTACAGGCTTCTCATCCTTCAGGTTCACAACTGACAGCAGCCCCATCTTTTTGTCTCATTGGATGCATGGCCACCTGTTTGTCTAATTTCGTTAGTGAGGCTCCACATGAGGGTACTGCAGTGGACTTCAGCAGTTTAGTGCTATTGCTTTAACTCGTACTATGAACTTTTCAGTTTTTCTAGCAAATGTTTGTTGTCATCACATCCTGTGGTGATGGGAATCTCTTCTGGTCATGGCAGGTCAAACCTTTTGTTCTTCCCCATTCCCAGGCCATGGTGATCACGGATGCTTCCCTTTTGGGGTGTTGGGCGTTTTGAAAGGAATTCTGATTAGAGCACCTGGTCTCCGAGACCTATCTTCTCATTAACATCTTAGAGATGAAAGTGGTCCTCCAAGCACTGAAGGCCATTGAGGACCTTCTCCCTAAAGGTGTGATTGCTGTTCACACTGACAGTACATCAGTGGTATGGTACATGAACAAACAAGGGGAAACTCTCTCTTATCCACTGTGCCGAGAGGCCATAAGAATTTGACAGTGGATGGTACCTGTCAGCAGTTGTGATCATGAAGCACAGTCTGAGCAGGCACATTCTTCTGCCTCATAAGTGATCCCTGAGTCTGGAGATAGTGGCATGGATTTTCAGTTGCTGGGGCACCCGCTGCTGTGGCTTATTTGCTTCTCTGTGCAGCATGAAATGCAGCAGTTTCTGTGCCCTTATCCCTCAGGGGACAGGCACTAAGGGACTCTTCTTTGTGCTTGGCCTCCACGCCTACTGTACACCTATCCCCTGACTCCTCTTAAAATCATAGTGACTGTCCTCCTCATTGCCCCACTCTGGCCCTGATAAGATTGGTTCCCCTTCCTTTGGCCTCCCTACTTCACCCATCCTGAGTTCTCGACCTTGTTCCCAATCCGATTGCTCATCCTTCATGCTTGCCTCACTTGACCCTCCACTCCCTCAAGCTTAACCACTTAACTCCTCCAATTCTGATGATGGTTAGGGTCCCAATCTCTCCAAGAGTTATTCACATTCTTTCTTTTTCTCAGAAACTTTCAACTAGAAAGGTTTATGCTGGTAAATGGAAGAGGCTTTCCATTTTCTTTCAAGGACTTTGATCCTTTTTCTGCACCTTTTAGATGCTATTTTGGATTTTTTTTTCGGCTGTTTTTTTTTTTTCCTACTCTGGTCTTGGTAATTCTACCATTAAAGTGCGGTTATTTGCAGCTTTCCTGTTGCCATGGGTGATATTCCTGTGGTGACTCTTTTATGCTGCCCAAGGCCTTTTGAGATGTGCCTTTAGTATGTCCTCTCATTCATAACCTAGTTTCTCCTTGGGACCTTAGTCTGTCATTGCAGGTTCTCAACAGACATGCTTTTTGAAGCAGCAGCCAGTGTGTTTTTGAAGCTTTTGTCTTGGAAATCTTTTGTTAGCAGTTACTTCAGCAAGAAGGGTGTCTGAATTTCAAGATGTTTATCTTCGTGTTTCACTGTTGCAGTCATCACATTTGGAGATGTGCCACTTTGCCACTGAGTCCTTAGTGGGATGAAGGTGAAGCTGTTTATCATTAAAGGCCTTCTCAGCCCTGCTGCTGCCTCATTCTCTCCCACCCCAGCAAGAAGCCTTACAAAAGGCAGAAGGAAAGATCTAAAGATAAAGAATCAAAGACCAGGATAAAAAAGAGGAGTGCAAACTCTCTTCCTGGTACACTGAAGGCCAGCAAGAGCTGAATGTCCATAGTCTGACACTTCTGGATCCAACCCTTTCAAGTCCTTTAGTTTTGCTTTGGCCCCAATCACTAGTCATCACAGTCTTGAAGTCCTCCAGCTCCCTTACCCTAAGCATTCCAAGTTCTTTCTTATCTAAAAATCCTTCTGCCTCTTTTTGCAGGCTCCACTGTCTTTTGACCAATTATACCAGTGGAATTTTCTCCAAGACCTTCTCCTCCCCCTCATGGGTCTTAGCTGCACTGTTCCAATCTGATCTTTGGATCCAGAGACCAGTAGGAGGTAGTGTAAGCCATCTTCAGTGGCTGCTGCTTCTTAGTCCACTAGGTTGTTGTGAGCCTTAAACCATCACATCTAGAGTAACTGATGTCCTTTCATCCAGCCCAGATGCAGCTAGGAATCATCCCTGTTTCCTCTGCTCTGAGACATGAGATTTTGATTCCCAGTGTTGCAATTCCTCAACTTTTTCTCTTGGTTTTGAGCTTGTCAAGTCTGACTGAGCTTTCAGTTGGAAGCCAGTCATCCTTCAGTTTGAGGCTCTGCCCTTTGATCTCAAAACAGCTCCCCATTTGTTCATGAAAAGAATGGCAGTAATGGCAGCCTTGCTTAGGCTGTAGGCGTTTTACGTCTGCCCCTATTTAGATGACTGGCTCTTGATTGCTTCCACAAAGGCATCACTAGTCAAGGCCAGAGATTCCTTGCTCTAGCTCTATCTGTCATTGGACATGACTGTGAATGATGAAAAGTCTAGTCCAGAACCAGTTCAAGCACTGAAATTTATCAGTTGCCATTTGGATACAGTTATTCAAGCTGCCAAACTTCCATCATCAGTACAAAATTCTTTTTTGTTTACAGGCTTCTCACATCCTTCAGGTTCACAACTGACAGCAGCCCCATCTTTTTTGTCTCATTGGATGCATGGCCACCTGTTTGTCTAATTTCGTTAGTGAGGCTCCACATGAGGGTACTGCAGTGGACTTCAGCAGTTTAGTGCTATTGCTTTAACTCGTACTATGAACTTTTCAGTTTTTCTAGCAAATGTTTGTTGTCATCACATCCTGTGGTGATGGGAATCTCTTCTGGTCATGGCAGGTCAAACCTTTTGTTCTTCCCCATTCCCAGGCCATGGTGATCACGGATGCTTCCCTTTTGGGGTGTTGGGCGTTTTGAAAGGAATTCTGATTAGAGCACCTGGTCTCCGAGACCTATCTTCTCATTAACATCTTAGAGATGAAAGTGGTCCTCCAAGCACTGAAGGCCATTGAGGACCTTCTCCCTAAAGGTGTGATTGCTGTTCACACTGACAGTACATCAGTGGTATGGTACATGAACAAACAAGGGGAAACTCTCTCTTATCCACTGTGCCGAGAGGCCATAAGAATTTGACAGTGGATGGTACCTGTCAGCAGTTGTGATCATGAAGCACAGTCTGAGCAGGCACATTCTTCTGCCTCATAAGTGATCCCTGAGTCTGGAGATAGTGGCATGGATTTTCAGTTGCTGGGGCACCCGCTGCTGTGGCTTATTTGCTTCTCTGTGCAGCATGAAATGCAGCAGTTTCTGTGCCCTTATCCCTCAGGGGGACAGGCACTAAGGGACTCTTCTTTGTGCTTGGCCTCCACGTCTACTGTACACCTATCCCCCTGACTCCTCTTAAAATCATAGTGACTGTCCTCCTCATTGCCCCACTCTGGCCCTGATAAGATTGGTTCCCCTTCCTTTGGCCTCCCCTACTTCACCCATCCTGAGTTCTCGACCTTGTTCCCAATCCGATTGCTCATCCTTCATGCTTGCCTCACTTGACCCTCCACTCCCTCAAGCTTAACCACTTAACTCCTCCAATTCTGATGATGGTTAGGGTCCCAATCTCTCCAAGAGTTATTCACATTCTTTCTTTTTCTCAGAAACTTTCAACTAGAAAGGTTTATGCTGGTAAATGGAAGAGGCTTTCCATTTTCTTTCAAGGACTTTGATCCTTTTTCTGCACCTTTTAGATGCTATTTTGGATTTTTTTTTTTCGGCTGTTTTTTTTTTCCTACTCTGGTCTTGGTAATTCTACCATTAAAGTGCGGTTATTTGCAGCTTTCCTGTTGCCATGGGTGATATTCCTGTGGTGACTCTTTTATGCTGCCCAAGGCCTTTTTGAGATGTGCCTTTAGTATGTCCTCTCATTCATAACCTAGTTTCTCCTTGGGACCTTAGTCTGTCATTGCAGGTTCTCAACAGACATGCTTTTTGAAGCAGCAGCCAGTGTGTTTTTGAAGCTTTTGTCTTGGAAATCTTTTTGTTAGCAGTTACTTCAGCAAGAAGGGTGTCTGAATTTCAAGATGTTTATCTTCGTGTTTCACTGTTGCAGTCATCACATTTGGGTTATCTGCTTGCAGTAGCCCTCAGTCGGCCTGATTTAACAAAGTCTTGGGTCCTGCGTCGGTTGCTGTCTTTTTTTCCGTGAAGTCAGGTCGTCAGGGGGTATAAAACATGCAGCTGATGCCATTACACCAGTCTTTCTTGCTGTGCGGTGCCCGAAGCAGAAGCAGTTTGCAAGTGCTGGTCGGCCGACTCCTGAAATTTTCTTTTTCGAGTTTCAGAACCAGAGTCTTCAACTAAAAGCTAAGTACCCCATTGTTGAATCTTTTTCTTGCTCTAAACCGATGTCAGTAAAAGTAAATAATTGCATTTCTTGTGGAAAGCAAATACCTCAAAAAGATTTTCATTCGTACTGTATTCCTTGCCTAGGCCCTGACCACGACGTACCTCGATGTCTGTTTTGTGCCTTATTTAAACCACAAACTATCAGTCTGTATATTTTTGCTTCTAAATATTTTGGTGCTCGGTTCAATTATCCTGATATGTCTTCGGTAAGTCATTCAACTACTGACTTTCCGAAAAAACGCAAAGATAGACAGGCCACCTAAATCCAAAGCTGCTGACTGTGCTTCTCCTAAACCAGTCACCAGTTCGCCGGTACTTAATTGAGGCACTTTCTCAGCCCCTGATACCCGCTACTTCAAATTCACAGGCCTCTACTGAGACCCATTCAGAGTTCGGTATGCTACGAGATGCTTCAACTGTGGAACCTACGGATGTCTCTACTTTGGATGGATTCGGAGCTGCTGTGCAGGCACCGGCTTCTGAGGGTGTATTCAGGCCTACTGACTTGCATATTAAACCAACGCTGTCTTCTTCAAGACCTAAATCTCGAACCATGTCTAGAAAACTGATGGCCAGATCGCATGGTCAGGCCTCTATGCCTAAAAAACAAATAAGAATGGCTGAAGATCTTATTAGTTAATTTTCTGTTTCCTCTGACCAGGATTTACCCTTATCTACCTATGAGGATTCTGATGCTGAGGACTCCATTCCCTTTGTCCCCCCCCCAGAGGATTTCTCTTTTGGTGAAACCTTGCATACTCTCGGGGAGCATTTTCGTTGGGAAAGTCAGGATTTCTCTGATTCTAAAAAGAGGCTTAGGGATTTTTTACTCCTGTCCCACCACAGGCCTTTAGCTATACCTCCTGTATTGGACTTTGTTGATGATGCCTTTTCGGAATCTAGCTTGGCCCCTGCCTCTGTACCTTGCCTGATAGATATTACAGGGTTCCTGACTTTCACAAGTTCCTTTTCAAAAATCCTACTGCGGATCCTGAAACCATTTCACAGGGACCCAAGGGAATTAAAGCTACTACTGCCAAAATTCCTACCCCCTCTGATAGAGACTCCAGGGCGCTGGATATATGGGTTAACAAGGTATACACTTCTGCAACTTTGGCCATTAGGGCCTTGAATTGCCAGTTTCATATGTTAAAGTATCAGCAATATATTATTGGATTGCCTAGGCAGAATATGATGTTGATTTCTGATTGTGCTGAAAATAAAGATTTACAGGATTTAATGCATTCCACTGAACAAGTTGGAAAACATACTTTGCATTGTGGTTTTGATTCACTAGAGGCATCTTGCAGGGCTGCTGGAACTGGGTCTGTACTGTGAAGGCATGTTTGGCTTAAGGAGCAATCCTTGCCGGATCATGTTAAAGCAAAATTATTGGATGCTCCCTTAAATCAGGACCGCCTGTTTGGGGGAGG